>NC_052029.1:15748348-15878861 GCF_015832195.1 Motacilla alba alba
CAGGGCCGGGCTGCCCCGAGCGGGCTCCGAGCACCTTCCCCGGGCAGGAGCCGGGCTGGGCTCGGGCTGCTCCCCCTCCGGCAGCAGCGGGGCTGGGCAGCCCCCGGGGAGGGCAGCCGCCTCGTCCCGCTCTCGCGTGTGGCTGTCGCTGTGCCGGGGCACTTCCCAGCTGTCCCCGTGGGGCTGGCAGGGCGCTGCCAATGTCACCTCTCTATTTTCAGCTCGTTTTCTGCTTTGCCGCGCCGGGAGGTGACCCGCACAGGGCACGGGCACGCACGGAGATGGTTTTAGAGATGCGGCAGTGAGGGAAGGCCGGGAACGGAGCATCCCCGGCTCGGGGCTGGGCAGCTCCCGGGGCCGGCAGGAGCCGAGAGCCCCGCAGGCTCCGGGGGCTCCGGGAGCCCGGCAGCTGCTGGTTCGGGGAGGAAAATGGTGCAAGCCCCAGAAGGAGACAAACAGCGCGAAGATGTCAGCGGGACGGTTGTCATGGCAACGCCACAAAAATGCCGAGCCCAGCACGGAGCAGAATCGCTGCTTCCTCCCCGAAGGGAGCCCGTGGGGAGCGGGGGCTGGGGGGACCCCAGCGTGTCCCTGCCCTTGTTCGGGGCACAGCGCTCGGTGGGAGCGGGGCCGGGCCCCCGGGAGTGACGGGCTCCCACCTGGCCCTTTCGAGAGGATGCTCGGGCCCGCAGGAAACGCGCTTGGCTGCGGCTGCCTCTGCACCGGCCAGCCTCCTGCACCGCGGGGACTGCCGGCACCCCGGATCCGTGCACCCCAAATCCATCCCGCACCCCAAATCCCTCCTGCACCGCGGGTACTGCCAGCACCCCGGAGCCCCTGCACCCCAAATCCATCCTGCACCCCAAATCCATCCTGCACCGCGGGGACTGCCGGCACCCCGGATCCGTGCACCCCAAATCCATCCCGCACCCCAAATCCATCCTGCACCGCGGGTACTGCCGGCACCCCGGATCCGTGCACCCCAAATCCATCCTGCACCGCGGGTACTGCCGGCACCCCGGATCCGTGCACCCCAAAGCCATCCTGCACCGCGGGGGCTGCTGGGACCCCGGATCCCCCCTGCACCCCAAATCCATCCTCCCTCCAAATCCTGCATCACGGCTGCTGCCTGCATCCTGGAGGCCCTGCACCCCAAATCCATCCCGCACCCCGGCTCCCTCCTGCACCCCAGATCCATCCCACCCCCAGATCCATCCCACCCCCATCTCCCTGCTGCACCCCGGTTTCAAGGCACCTCTCCCCGGAGGTGCAGGGCAGGGGCTCAGCAGCTCCCTGCAGGGCAGTGGTGCCACTGCCCGCAGTCCCGGGTGCAGGGGACAGCAGGGGACAGCAGGGGACAGCAGGGGGACAGCCCGTGCGCGGCCTCGTGTGCTGATGTGTTGGGCACATTCATCTTTCGTTTGTCAGGGTGACTTTTGATAAAGCATCTGTAACACCACGTTGTTTTTCCTTGAGTATTATTAAAGTGCTTGATTTATGCTAATTAAATACCAATTAACTTCCAAGCACTTAATGTGCTTTAAGGACATAAAACACATCTCATTCCCATTCAATTAAATTTGCATCGGGCCCGGCCGTGGGTCTGCGCGGTGTTTTTGTCAGAGCACGGATCTGCTGGGATGGTGCCCGGCCTTTCCCAGGTTCTTGTGCCTGCTGGGATGGAAAGGGCTCCCCGGGGGTGGCATCAGGAGCAGGGGGTGCAGGGTCCTGCTGCCACGGGCAGTCCCAGCGTGGTCATTGCTGGGATGAGGGGCTGGACAGGCACCAACGCTCAGGGGGAAGGCTGGGATGAGCTCAGGGCGCTTGGCAGAGACGCCGGAGGCTGCACGGACAGCAGGCACATGCTGGCCCAGGTGCCACCAGCTGTGCCAGCACTTTGGGAACGCAGGGAAAACAATCAGGGTGCTGCAGAAGAACACCCAGCTCCTGCCTGTGCCTGCTGCCCACCACCCTCATCCACAGGGAAAGGATGGGCTCCCAGTGCTTTCCCTTCCCAAGCCTCCCTTCAGCAGCACCGGAGGGCTCTGGCAGTGTTCCCCCGAAGCCTGCTGCTCAAATAGCAGCCCCGAGCAAAGGCAGCCCAGTGAGGGGTGCCAGGAGCGTGGCTGGGGGGGATAGGATGGATGGACACTAGAATGTGCCCCGTGAGGGCATCTGGGAGCTCTCCTGGCTCAGCCCCGAAGCTTTTCTGCAGCTGGAGAAACCACAGCCTGAAAAAGGGAGGCGGATGAATCCTTTCAGATCGGCTGCCCACCAGGCAGAGGCCGAACCCCCGGCCCCTCTCTGGTGCCATGCCAGCCCTGGCAGCTCCCAAGGGTGCTCCTGGGCCGGGTGGGGCCGGGGGGCTGCGTGGGCAGGCCCGGGGGACAGCGGAGGTGGGCGATGACGCGCGGAGCCAGCTCTGCGCGTGAGCTGGCAGCTGCATGTAGGAGCCGGGAGCGAGTGGGAGTGGGGACGGGATCTGGGCAGGCTCCGGCAGCGCCGCGGCCGCTGCGCGCGGGGTGGGGATGGGCAGGACCGGGATGGGCTGCAGGAGGATGGGAATGGGCTGCAGGAGGGTGGGGATGGGCTGCAGGAGGATGGGAATGGGCAGGACGAGGATGGGCTGCAGGAGGATGGGGATGGGCTGCAGGAGGGTGGGAATGGGCTGCAGGAGGGTGGGGATGGGCAGGGTGGGGATGGGCTGCAGGAGAATGGGAATGGGCAGGGTGGGGATGGGCTGCAGGAGGATGGGGATGGGCAGGATGGAGATGGGAATGGGCTGCAGGAGGATGGAGGTAGGATGCAGGAGGATGGGAATTGGCTGCAGGAGGGTGGGAATGGGGATGGGCTGCAGGAGGATGGGAATGGGCTCCTGCCCGCCCGGCCCGGCTCAGCTGTGCCCCAAGGCTGGGGGCTGAGCCCCGGGGCTGGGCAGCGTCCCTCGCCACTGTGCCACCTCCCTCAGCTCCAGCGATGTGCCATGGCCCTCAACGCCGTGACACGTCCCTTGCTGCTGTGCCATGTCCCTTGCTCCCATGACAAATCCCCCAGCACTGCCCCGTGTCCCCAGCACTGCCCCGTGTTCCCATCACTGCCCCGTGTTCCCATCACTGCCCTGTGTCCCCAGCACTGCCCCGTGTCCCCAGCACTGCCCCGTGTCCCCAGCAGTGCCCCGTGTGCCCATCACTGTGTCCCCCATCCCCCTGTGTCCCCCATGACTGTGCCGCCCCCCTGCCCACGGTGCAGCCCCCCAGGCTGTGCTCCCCCAGCTGCAAGCCCCGGGCCGGAGCAGCCCCCAGGCTGTGCCCCCAGGAGCCTCCCCACCCCGTTTTGCTGCGGGGCCTCCTGCCAGAGCCCCGGCGGTGCTTCCTGGGGACAGTGGGGACACTCCCAGCTCAGTGCCGGGGCCAGGCCGGTCGCTGCCACCGCTGCTCCCTGCGGCAGAGCGGGGACGGCCCTGGAGCCAGGCCGGTGGGAGGGAAATGCGGGAAGAGGGGTTTTCCCCTCCGCTCTATCCCACTTCCCCTCACTCCAGTGATCTTTCATTTCCTCTCACTGGCACTGGCCACCCGCTGGGGCTCCCCGCAGAGGGGCTGGCACGGAGGTGTCCCCTGGGGACCCCCGGGTCCCTGGAGCCCCGTTCCCCGCAGTGGAGGGGGAGCAGAGCCCCGCTTCCCGCTGACATCCAGCCTGGCTGCTCCCCCAGCCCCGAAGGCTTCCTGCGCCCAGCGCTGCCCGAGCTGCAGGGTTTACATTTAAAGGGGTTTCAGGACGGATTTGCGCGGACATTTATTCGCAAGTGTTGTTTTTTTTCAGCTTCTGCCACTTTGAGTGTTTGTGGAGAAGCAATAACGGACAGAAAGCACAGCCGGGAAAGCCTCAGCGAACTCGTTTGAGCTCATGCAAATACGGCGGGAGCGCCAGTCCGGGGTCACACGGGCCACCCTCAGCGGCAGCCCGCGCTGCTGTCGCTGTCGCTGTGTCCCTGGGCTCTGGGAGGGGTCAGCTCCCCGCGGTTCGCCGGCAGCGAGCAGCGGGGCCGCGGGTGCGGCAGCTCCGGTGCCCCCGGGGCCGCCCGGGGAGAGCGGGGCTCGGGGGCGATCCCCGATCGCCTTCTGGCTGGCAGCAGCCGGAGCGCCGCACGATGAACAGCCTTTTTAATTACCGCACAATATTTACAAGATTGCTTCCTCATTTGGGAAATTAAAACAAACGCTCCATCGGAATGATCAACGCCGCGCAGAGCAGCGCGGGGCTGCTGGGGAGCCCTCGGGCTGCTGCTGGAGGCGGCACCGGCGCCTGCCTCTGCTCCGTGTCACCGTGTCACCGTGTCACCTCTGCTCCGTGCCACCGTGTCACCGTGTCACCGCTGCTCCGTGCCACCGTGTCACCGTGTCACCTCTGCTCCGTGCCACCGTGTCACCGCTGCTCCATGTCACCGCCGTGCCCCGCAGCGCCAGCAGCCCCTGGCAGCCCGGCCGGGGAGAGGCTCGGCCGAAAGGAGACCTGGGGGGTTGTGCAGGGGATGCTGAGCTGCCAGGGCTGCTCACACAGAGATGGGCTCCTAAAGGAGACCTGGGGGGTTGCACAGGGGATGTTGAGCTGCCAGGGCCGCTCACCCCGGGATGGGCTCCTAAAGGAGACCTGGGGGGCTGTGCAGGGGATGCTGAACCGCCAGGGCCGCTCACCCCGGGATGGGCTCCTAAAGGAGACCTGGGGGGTTGTGCAGGGGATGCTGAACCGCCAGGGCCGCTCACCCCGGGATGGGCTCCTAAAGGAGACCTGGGCAGGTTGCACAGGGGATGCTGAGCTGCCAGGGCCGATGGGTTCCGGGGAGGTGGCTGTCCCCTCGTCCCCTGTCCCAGCAGTGGCGGTGCTGCCGGCCTGACGGGGTGCCTGGCCCGGGTGCCTCCCGCCTGGGCCGGTGGGTGGCCGCAGGCTCCGCGTGAAGTCCCTGCCGTGCTCCGCGCTCCCTGAGCGCCCCCGGGGTGTCCCTGTGGGCGGGGGTGGCCTCTGGGGACTGAGCCCCCGGGGCTGCTCTTCTCCCAGCCCCCCTCCCTTTCCGAGCTCTTCCCTCAGCTCCTTTCCTCCTTGTTTTGGTTGTTTGGGTTTTTTTGCAGAATTCCCGTTGCCATGGGAACGGTGACATCCCGAGCCGGGCGGAGCGCAGGGAGCGCGGCTGCCCGGGGCCACCCCGGACACGGGCGGGGGTCCCGGGGGCGGGGGATCCCACGGACTGGGGGCCCCCACGGGCAGGGAATCCCCCTGGAGCGCTCCTATTGCAGCGGAAAGAGCAGCGGGATCTCATTTCATTCGAGCACCGGCTGCCAGTCCAGCGAGTCCTTCCAGGGGAGGAAATTCCATCTGGAGCGGACGGGGTGGGGTGGGGGCAAAGGCGGGATGGCCCCCAGCACCCAAAGGTTCGTTAATAAAGGAGCTCGCAGGACCCGATGGATGCGATCCAGGAACATTTGGGATTGTGGAGAATTCACCCTCCTGTTCCTGGAGCAGGGAGGACGCCTGGGGAGCCCAGGTGACACCTCACGGGTAGTCCCGAGGTGCAGGAGCAGCTGGGTGTCATGGGGACACTGGGCACGGCTCAGACTGGGCACAGCTCAGCCTGGGCACGGCATAACCTGGGTATGGCACAGCCTGGGCACGGCTCAGCCTGGGCACGGCTCAGCCTGGGCATGGCACAGCCCGGGCACAGCTCAGCCTGGGCACGGCTCAGCCTGGGCACGGCATAACCTGGGCACGGCTCAGACTGGGCACAGCTCAGCCTGGGCACGGCTCAGCCTGGGCACGGCACAGCCAGGGGGTCACCACGGCCCAATGGCCAAGGAAAACCCCAGGGACACCACCACGGGCAAACCCCAAAAGCTTCTGGGGGCTCTGTGCCCCTGCCGGAGCGCAGCCCGGGCCGGGCCAGGCACTGCCCGCTGCCGGAGCTGCGGAGCCCCGGCTCCACCAGGAGCAGGAAGGAGCTGCAGGAGCCGCAGCCGAGAGGGAAAAGGCAGAAAACAATTTCCAGCTTCCTGCAGATGGCAACCGGTACGATCTGGCTGACGAGCGCCGATGAGCAAGAGCGAGGGAGGGGTAAATAAACCTCGCAGCTCGTGGAGTAAAACAACCCGCTGGGGTTTGCCGCAGAAATTCCCACCCGGCCAGCCCGGGCTCCCGTCCCTGCGCCGGGCCGGGCGGTGCCAGGCGCTGCGGCAGGACCGCGGCACCCCGGGGACACCGCCGGGGCACCGGGACACGGTGTCCCCCCGTCTGCCGCCCCGGGGGTGCCCTCGGGGCCAGGGAACCCTGGAGCAGCCGAGGCACCGCTGCAAAACCAGCCCCAGTCACCGCATCAGAGACGAGGGAAAGCCTCGTGCGAGCGTTTTCCATTCCAAACTTCTTTTGGCTCCTAAACTGGCGAAGCCCCAAGTCTTTCTAGGGCGCTTTCTTTTTGTTCTTCTATATTTTTTTTCAATGAAACTTTTTCAGAATGTTTCTGGAAATTCACGACAGGCAGGGTGTCCTCTGCCTGCAATATTTTTTCCACAGTTTTTCCTCCCGGTGAGGAGCTGAAGGGACACGATGCGCTGCATGTGGCCCTGGGGAGGGTGACCAGGGGGACACCGGGGGCAGCGAGGCGGGACTCGGGCACTCCGGCTCGCCCTCAGGCTGGAATAATCCGCGGTGGAAAACGGAACGAGACAAAGGCGGTGAGAAGCGGCGAGCCCCGGGCTCTGTGCTCAGCCCAGGCTGTTTGCGGGGCAGTGCCCGGGGCAGCCGGGCTGGGGCAGAGCCGGTGCCGCAGGGCACGAACCCAGCGAGCCGCGATGTTCCGATAGCGCTGCGTGCGGGGGTTTCAGCAGCCCGGGCTGGCCGGATGAGCTGCGGGTGGCCGAAGGCCAAAGGCACCGCAGGAACATCTGGGATTTCCAAATGCCGGGGCCTGAGGCACCCGGCTGGCAGGGCTCCTGAAACGAGCACATCCCGGCCCCGCTGCTGCAGCCCATGGGGCCCGTGAGTGGGGAGCGGCTGCCGGGGAAGGGATTGCTGCCTCGGCTGCGAGGAAAACCCTCCCAGGCAAAGCTTAATGAAGAAATCATTGTTCGGGGATCAGCCCTGCGCCGTTAATGAGCCTCGTTGTTATTTAAATGAGGCTCCTGGAAGCGCCGGGTGAAGAATTCATTATGAGATGGATTTTCTGAGCGATGCGATGAATGACGGGTGTAAAACCAGCCTTCCCTCGGGAGAAGGAAGCTGCAGAGAGATTCAGCTCCCGGGGGAGAGCAGCTGGAGCTTGCCATGGCACAAGCAGGAGGGGGCAGGTGCTGCAGCCCGGCCCGGGGACAGCAGAGGCTTGGTGGCTCTGCTCCCCTCCTGCCTCCCCTCGGCTCTGCCTCCGGGGCCGGGCTGTGCCACCAGGCTGCTCCCAGCCCCGTCCAGCTGTGCCAGGGATCCAGGGGCAGCCCCGGCTGCTCTGGGCACCTGTGCCAGGGTCTGCCCACCCTCCCAGCCAGGAATTCCTTCCAAATATCCCATCCAGCCCTGCTCTCTGGCACTGGGAGCCAGTCCCTCCATCCCTTGTCCCCAGTCCCTCTCCAGCTCTCCTGGAGCTCCTTCAGGCCCTGCCAGGGCTCTGAGCTCTCCCTGGAGCTTTCTCTTCGTCTTGCACCAGCTCGAGCCCATCCCTCACAGCTCGGTCTTGTTGCTGTTGAGTTTGACTCTTGCTTTTTTACACAGCACAAAAATGCAACGCTGTCCTTGTCTCTGTGCTGCTGCCCGGCTGCCCCGAGCCCGAAGCTCCCCTGTGCACCCTGGTGAGAGGGGTGGGGGTGGCAGTGCCACTCTGCCCCTGCCACCGCCCTGGCCTCACCGTGCACCAGCCCAGTGTGGACCACAGAGGGAAATCAAAAAGTCGGATCAATAGCGAGGAATAATGACAACTTCCCGCGGAGGTATAGGACATGGAAGGCAATTATCGATCAGATGGTTCGGGAACCAAGCAACAGCACCCCAAGGATTTCACCACAAACTTTGCTTAACCAACTGCGCAGGAAGGCGGTTTGATGTGGGCCGTTTCTGGGTACATAAAACAGAATTAATTTGTTCTCCCTGCAAGCCAGCAGCCAGGAATATGAAATATTTAAATAGCCTAAGCATGTTTGGCATGTGCCGAGCCATGCGAGCACCCGGAGTGCCTGAGCCTGCGGGACTCGGGGCAGTTTTGGGCAGTGCCCTCACTGCAGGAGCAGAGGCTGTGCAGGGCAGGGCCCATCACTGCAGGAGCAGAGGCTGTGCAGGGCTCAGAGCCCCTCGCTGCAGGAGCAGAGGCTGTGCAGGGCTCAGAGCCCCTCGCTGCAGGAGCAGAGGCTGCGCAGCCCCGGGCAGGGAACAGCTCCGGCTCCTCGTCCCCTGGATCCACCTGCGGCACGCCCTGCTGCCAGGAGGATGGAGAAATGCCCTTGGCTCTGAGGAATGAGGAGGGAGCAGGGGCTGTTCCAGCCGGGTGGCGCTGTGGCCGTGCCTCTGCGGCTGTCCCCGTGTCCCCGCGGCCGTCCCCGTGTCCCCGCGGCTGTCCCCTCGCTCCGGCCGCCCCGGAGCTTTATGCGAGCTCATGCTCCAAGGTTTGGGCTTGTTCTCGCCCAGCGGCGGCTGTGGAGGGTCTCAGGATCTCCTGCCGCCGGTGCGTGGGGAGCTGGGTCTCTCCTCACATGAACGCAGCATCTCTGTCCCCGCTCCATCCTCTCTGCACGGAGGACGTGGAACACGCGAAAACTGTGCAAGCAGAAAGGGGAAAACCGGAGCAGCCGATGCCACCCCGCTGCGGGGGGCGCCTGTCACCCCGCGCGTCCCCAGCGTCCCCACGGCACCCGGGGCAGATCCCCTGGCCAGCGCTGCCCGCGGGGGCTGCCCCAGCCTGCGGCTCCAGCTGCGGCTCCAGCTCCAGAGGCGGCTCCAGCTGCGGCTCCAGCGGCGGCTCTGCCCCCCGGCCCTTTGTCCCGCGGGGTTCGGCCGCGGCTCTGCTGCCCCCGGGGACCCCCGAGCAGCCTCTGGGCGGGGGCTGGAGAGCCAGCTGCTGTCAGCAGCGACAAGATCCTCCGCGGCTTGGAGGGACCAGCATTTTCTGCCTAAGAAGATCCCTGTCCGTGTTCCCAGATCCCTGTCCTTATCCCTGTCCCCACTCCTGGATCCCTGTCGCTGCTCCAGGATCCCTGTCCCCACTCCTGGATCCCTGTCCCTGTTCCTGGATCCCTGTCCCCTCTCCTGGATCCCTGTCCCCGCTCCAGGATCCCTATCCCCACTCCTGGATCCCTGCTCCAGGATCCCTGTCCCCGCTCCAGGATGCCTGTCTCCTCTCCAGGATCCCTGTCCCCTCTCCAGGATCCCTGTCCCCACTCCTGGATCCCTGTCCCCTCTCCAGGATCCCTGTCCCCGCTCCAGGATCCCTGTCCCCACTCCTGGATCCCTGTCCCTGTTCCTGGATCCCTGTCCCCTCTCCTGGATCCCTGTCCCCACTCCAGGATCCCTATCCCCACTCCAGGATCCCTGCTCCAGGATCCCTGTCCCCGCTCCAGGATGCCTGTCTCCTCTCCAGGATCCCTGTCCCCTCTCCAGGATCCCTGTCCCCACTCCAGGATCCCTGTCCCCACTCCTGGATCCCTGTCCCCTCTCCAGGATCCCTGTCCCCGCTCCAGGATCCCTGTCCCCGCTCCTGGATCCCTCCTGGCCCTCTGGGTGAGGGCAAGAGGACAAACGGATGTGGAGGCTGCCGGGGGCTGCTCAGGCATCTTTATATTTAATTAGAGCTGGACTTTTCCTCCACCTGCTTCCTGTGGCGGATTTGGGTCCCGAAGAAAAAAGAGATTAAAAAAGGAGAGGAATCTGTTCTCCAGCTCTTCTGAACTCTTGAGAGGAGGCCGGTGCGGGCGGCGGGGCAGCAGCATCCCCCAGCAGCGCGGGCTGGAGGCTGCAGCGCCCGCAGGGAGTTCCCGCAGGAGCCGCTGTGCGGGACCGGGACCGCAGCTCCGGCACGGCCAGGAATCCCACACAGCCAGGAATCCCACACACACAGGGAATCCCGCACAGCCAGGAATCCCACACACACAGGGAATCCCGCACACACAGGGAATCCCGCACAGCCAGGAGTCCCACACACACAGGGAATCCCGCACAGCCAGGAATCCCGCACAGCCAGGGAATCCCGCACACACAGGGAATCCCGCACAGCCAGGGAATCCCGCACAGCCAGGAGTCCCACACACACAGGGAATCCCGCACAGCCAGGAGTCCCACACACACAGGGAATCCCACACACACAGGGAATCCCGCACAGCCGGGGAATCCCGCACAGCTGGGGAATCCCAGATAGCCAGGGAATCCCGCACAGCCAGGGAATCCCACACACACAGGGAATCCCGCACAGCCGGGGAATCCCGCACACACAGGGAATCCCGCACAGCCAGGGAATCCCCCACGCACGTGTGGGGCAGAGCTTTCCCAGGAAATGGGGAAATTCCGCTTGGCTTTAGGATTGTGCCTCTTTGCTGGGCTTTGGGGCTGGCTGTGGCTTTTGGGATTATGTCTCCGTAGGTTTTTGGGGCTGCCTGTGGCTTTGGGATTGTGTCTCTGTAGGTTTTTGGGGCCGCCTGTGGCTTTGGGATTGTGTCTCTTTGTAGGTTTTTGGGGCCGGCTGTGGCTTTGGGGGTGAGGCCGGGGGCTGGAGCTGTCCAGCAGAGCGCATCCCGCTGGTGACACCAGCCCCTGAGCCCCGTGGTCTGCGGGATTTTCTGGCAGGGTTCGAGCCCCCGGCTCCTGCCCCGACCCCGCGGGCTCACGCCGGGCTCGCCGCTCCCACATTCCCAGCCCGAGCCCTGCGGAGCTCCGAGCTCCCCCTTCCCAGAGCGGCTCCTCGGCTGCCCGGGGGGAGGATGAGGAGGGGGAGGATGAGGTCCCTTCCTGAGGATGTGAATCACGCTCCCGGGGAGGCTGCTCTGCTCCCGCTGCCTCCTGTGCCCCGGCGGCCGGGGATGGAGATCCCTGCGTGGCAGACAGCTCTTCCCACAGCGCTGGGGGGGTTTGGTGCCTTCTCTGCAGCAGGAACTGGTGGAGGGGAAAGCAGCACCAGAACGCAGACTTTGACGGGAACAGGAATGAACGGGGCTGATTTCCCCTCTGCTCCGCCACTGCGCTCCCCCGGGAGCGGCTGCTCAGGGTTGTTTGTGTGTGCGAGTCCCTCTGCACACCTGGGGACTGCCCTTGCTCTAATAAATATAACAGCTGCCTCAGAGGAAGGAGCTGCTGGGGGATGTTCATCCCCACGTCTCAAAGTGCTGGGGGATCTGGGTCCTCAGCTTTTGCGAAAATTAACATGGCCATGAAGATCCTGCCTTTAATATGACGTGACTCAGAGCTCACTAAATAATGGAAAAAGTAAGATTAAGTAGAATTACGTAAACTGAGGAAAGAAGAAAGCAATCCCCCGAGAGCAAGAACTGTACCTGGCTTTTGTACTTTTGTACCGTGGCCCAGCAGTGAGAAAAGTTTGAGCATGATTATCATGATTATCAACACTCGTAGGGGGAAATGAAAATCATATTCCCTGCATTCCACATGCAGCAGTTACGGGGGCTGTCCTTGGAAAATGGGAACACACAGCAAAAAACAGCCAGGCAGAAGCAGGCAGAGCCCAGAGTTTACAGTGGAAATAGGCAGGATTGAGCCCGGAGCGGCTCCACGTGCAGCGCAGCAGCGCTGAGGGGAACACCCCTCTCCCCTCGAACAGTGCCGAGGGAAGGAGCCAGAACGCCCCGTAATTATTCCCATTATTGCTGGGCTCCTTCCCGTGCAGGAGGAGTTATTTCTGCTTCCCAGCTCCCTGTGTGAGCCCGCGGCGAGCGGGGCTCCCGGGGCAGGGGGGCTCTGCGGCGCGGCCGGCGCTGCTGGGCACAGAAAGCCCCACGCACCCCGGGCACGTCCCCCATCCCCTCCCAGCACGGCACAGCACCAGCAGGGGCGGCTGCCACTGGTTTCTCCTTAGCAGGAAAATCAGGCGGCGTGAGAGATGGAGCCAGCCTGCTGTTCCTGGGGGGGTGGCAGCAGCAGGACAGGTCAGCCCCGTTTTATTACTGCAGCGAACCTTCTAAAGCAGCTGCATAATGACAGCCCTGGGCCTATTTCGGGAAAGCCTCCTGGGTGTTTAATTCCATGGAGCGAGTGGGGCTTTCTTCACAGAAAGAGCATGTAGGATGGAGGGCTGGATCGCAGCGGAGCAGGGATGGTCCTGGGCCTCAAAAGGGGAAGGATCACGTGCATGCAGATCCTGCATTAAGTCCCAGAAATGAGAATTTAGAAAGACTTGTTTGTGGAAATATGGTTATGTTTCACTTGGAGCTGTCTCATGTTTTGATTTGAACTCTCATCTCAGCACCCAGAGCAGGATGATGCGGCACCAGGCGGGCCCAGGGAGACCTGGGTGTCAGAGGAGGAGGCTGATGGATCTGATTTTGTGTGTCTGTGGCTGCCGTCAGGGAGCGAGAGAGATGAATGGTGGATGTGGTTGGGAAAGTCCTCTGTGCCAGCCAGCTGAGATGCTTGCAGTGGGTTGGTAAAAGAAGATCATTATTCCAACTGCAAATTCAAAACATCATTCCCAGAGGCGCACTGAGCTGGTGCTTTGTGCCCAGTGTCAGTGTGAGCCCTGGGTGTGTGAGCCCTGGGTGTGTGTGAGCCCTGGGTATGTGAGCCCTGGGCCCGTGGCCTCGCGTGGGCTGCTCATGGCCACGCTCCTGCTCCCCCAGGCAGGGCCAGCCCAGCGCCCAGCCTGGCACAGCTGCTGTGCCGGAGCTCCTGCCTGGATCCCCTCTGGACTTGACTCGTGTTCTGCAGAATATCAGGGTAGAAATAAAACATTCTGGCTGCGACAGTGGGAAGTCCGGGACTCACGAGGACCCAGCAGTGTCACTGCCAGTCCTGCAGAGGGCATGGGGCAGTGCGGCTGTCCCCACGGCTGGCACAAAGACATCCATATCTACCTCCCACTGAGTCCTGCTTGTTCCCCCACCCGCTGGCTGAGGCACTGGGACAGGACGGTGTCCCTGCCTTGGTGACCCTGGCTCACGTGGGCACTGGCTAGGTCTGTGCCTGTCTGTGCCCAGTGTCCATCCCTGCCTGTGCTGAGTGTCCATCCCTGCCCGTTCCCTCTATCCATCCCTGCCCGTGCCCAGTGTCCATCCCTCCCCGTTCCCTCTGTCCATCCCTGCCCATTCCCAGTGTCCATCCCTGTCCATTCCCTCTATCCATCCCTGCCCGTTCCCTCTGTCCATCCCTGCCCGTGCCCGGTGCTCCCCGCGCATCCCCGCGGGATGCAGACGCTCTATGCAAATGAAGGGCGGGCCCGGCCCCCATGCAAATCAGCATGCAAATCGAGGCGCGGGGGGGGCGTGGCCGTGCCGAGGCGCGCGGGGGGGCGGGGCTTTGCGAGGTGCCGGGGGCGCGGCCGGCGATGCAGATGAGGGCGGGGCGTGCCGCATGTAAATGAGGGGGCGTGGCGCGGCGGGCGGTGTCGGAGCCTCCCGCCAGCTGCGGGCAGCGGCCCCGAGCGCGGCCCCGGCAGCGCAGCCGGAGCGGCGGCAGCCCCGGCGGAGCAGCGGAGCGGGCCGGGCCGGGCCCGCAGCCCCGGCACAGCATGGCCGAGCCGCCGGCGGCAGCGCCGGCCCCCGAGGGCGAGGAGGGCCCGGTGCGCTTCGCCCGCAAGGGCGCCCTGCGGCAGAAGAACGTGCACGAGGTGAAGAACCACAAGTTCACGGCGCGGTTCTTCAAGCAGCCCACCTTCTGCAGCCACTGCACCGACTTCATCTGGTGAGCCTCCCCCCGCTCCCCCGCGGCCGCTCCGGGACGCCGGTCGGCGGGACACCCCTCCCCGGGCTCGCCCGGCGCTGCGGGGCTCCCCCTCGCCATCCTCCGGTGCCCCCTCTCCTCCCGTCCCCGCTCCCTCATCCCCGCATCCCATCCCGGTCTCCCGGTGCCCGCTCCGCTCCGGGCGGCTCCGGCAGCGTGGCTGCGCCGCGGGGCCGGTGTCTCACTGCGCCTCTCTCTCCGCAGGGGCTTCGGCAAGCAGGGCTTCCAGTGTCAAGGTGAGTGTGGCGCTGCCGGGGGGCTGGGGAGGGGGTCTGCGCTCCGCGTCCGCCCCCCGGGACCATCCCCGCGGCCCCGAGCATCCCCGCGCACCGCCAAGCAGCTTAGTCATTTTTTTAATCAACCCAGCAACTAGTCGGTGCCTTTAAGCCGGCCGGGTCTCGTTAGCAGAGATAAGCGCCCGGGACTTCAGCTAAATCCCCCGAAAAAGGCCGAGGGGAGTTTGTTTTTAATGTGCTTAACACCAAAACATGTGTCGGGTGGCGAACGGGCTGGGCGAGGGCTGCTCCGCCGCTGGAACTGCGCAGCCGGCGAGCACTCGAATGGCTTAGTTGTGTTGCTGGGGGAAAAAAATGAGGCTTTATAACCAAATATGTTGCAGTAGCCGGGTTACTATGACCATAATTCTTTGTTCTGATAATGCTGCGATCCCGGAGAGGCTCTTCAGGGATTTGGGATGTCCCCCCGGGAAATTGGGCTGAATTACCCAGGCGTTATCGGGATGCTGTTGCAGCCAGCCCAGCTGGGGCTCGCCCTGGCCTGTGGGTCCCACCTGCGTGGGGTTCAAACGGGGCTGCTGCTCGCAGCTGCTGGCAGCGAAATGTTGCTCTTGTGAATATTTGGGACAGGGTTTTATTCTGGCGGGTGGCTGGCTCCCAAGTTGAGGTATTTGGCATGGAAACAAACGTGCTTTAGAGCTCTGAAAGGCTTCTCTTCACAGCTGTCCTTGGGGTTTTGGAGTGGCACACGGGGTGTGAGGAGCTGGGGTGGCTCTGGAGCATCCCTGCAGCTGCCTGTGCGAGCAGTGTGAGGCTAATCCAATTTAAATGATGCTGATCCTCATCCTTAACACTTGCCACGCACACGTAACCTTAAAATATCAAAGCCATCTCCCTGCCACCTCCCAAACCCAGCCTGAAGGCCTGGACGGGTGATGGCAGGCAGAGGAAAGTGGATATGGAGAAGAAAATGTATCCTAGGGCTGTTTCTCAAGGTCACAGCTTCCCCTGGTACCTGAGGTTTCACACATGGGCAGCTCAGTCACGTTACCGAGAGGAATTTTGTGCGCTCGGATCTCTGGTTTGGTCTTCCCAGGCTTCCCTGGCTGTGAATTCCCCGACTCTCCCTACAGCGAGGTGTATTTGTGCAAACACCGTGTCTGTGAAATCCAGAGTGTGTCGTGGAGCAGGTGGGCTCCACGTACCAGCCCGGCAGGGTTTGCCTGCGTTATTTCTAGAGCCGGCTCGGCTCTACCTGCAGCATCCAGTGTCGGGTAGCTGGCGCCTTTCCAAGGCTCCTCCAGCTGTCAGGAGCTGTTCTCCCAACCTGCAACTGTGCTCTTGCTTTGAGCTTTATGCTCAGATGTTTTTGGGCAGTGTTGGAGCGGCCCTGGCTGCAGGTGGGCCCGCGGAGCTGGGCTCGGGGTGGCCGAGCAGCGCAGCCCTGGCCCGGGGGCAGGAGCCCCTGTGAGCTGCAGTGGCACCAGCAGCGCTGCCAGGGTGTCAGTGCCACCCCCAGGGCTGTGTGACAGGTCTGTGACACCCCTGGGCAGGTCACTGTGGCGTTGCAGACGTGCGTGTGCCACAGGGAGCACTGAGCGTGCAGCGGGGAATCCTGCGGATCGAGCTCTGCCCACCAGCCCAGTGTCTGCTCTCCTAAAATCACTGACCCGGGGGCTTCCCCAGAGCCCAGCTGTGCGCTGCTGGGGCGCCCAGGGGAAGCTGCTCCCGTGGGGGAGGCAGCTGTGGGGTGTGCCCATCACGGCGAGGGCAGCCCAGCTGTGCCCTGGGGTGGAGGACGCGCCAGGTCTGCCTGCAGAGCGTTCCCAGCTCGGGAATTCAGCGCTGGCACTGCCATCTGCTCTGGGATCACGGCTGCCCCGGGGCTTGCCCTGGTGGGAGGCAGAACTGGGGGTGCCAGGGCTGGCACTGCCCTGCTCCGGCTGTGCCGGGGGAGCTGTGCTCACGCTGGACTGCGCAGGGACCCCCAGCCTTGGGTTTGTGCCCCTTGGGTTGTGCTGCAGCTGGTGCTGGACTCGGCTAATGTTGACACGGAGGCAGAAAACCCCCGGGCTGGCTTTTGTGCAGGGGTTCCTCAGCCCCTCGGGGCTGGCAGGAGGCTCTGGGGCGAGGGTCTGCTCCCCCTTTGCCGAGCACAGCTTTAATTTATCTTGAACAGCTTCCCCGGCTGCCTCATCCCGTTGTGCTGCGGGATGGCTGGAAATGCAGCTGGGGCACTCGCCTGCCTGCTCTCAGCTGTTCCCACTGCTGTGCCCGCTTTAAGTAGGTTTTCACCTGTGCCCTGATTTCTTTCTAGGGCGTTTGCAATAATTAGATCGTTAATTAGCTCATTACTTGTGACTTTTGGCAGGAAGTTAGCAGAAACTGACTCTTTGTAGCTTGAAATACTAATGGATACCACAAAATGCCACTTAATTGCCTGCTAATCTGCTTCTTATCCTCGCACACAATCTCCTCCTTATCCTCGTGCTCATCTCAACACTTCCTGGGCCAACGTCTCTCTGGTGAGCCAGAAAGTGTCGGGGTGTGGGCAGGGGAGGCTGTGCGCAGCCCTCCAGGAGCAGGGCTGCTTCTGGCGGGCGGACAAGAAGAAATCAATATCTCGTGGGTGTTGGAAGCTGAAGGATGTGCCTGGCGCTGCCAGGAGGATGAACTCCTCCCGAGGGAGGCTCGGTGCCCCCTGGCTGCCCCTCAGCCCGTGGGCAGCTGGAGGGCGCAGAGCTGCTCAGGAGCAGAGCCAGGGCAGGGGCTGTGCTGCCCTCCCCGGGCTGGGGGCTCCTCCGGGCGGTGCCAGCGCCTGGAATGCTTCGGGAGGGAGGGAGGGAGCAGCCCCTCGGGGTCTGCAGCCCGGGGCAGGAACGCGCGGCCGAGCCCTGGCTCTCCTGACGAAGGAAGCGCCGTCGGATGGCGAAGGAAAGGGAACTGCTTTGAAAGCTTCTGAGAGTGAAGTTCTCGGTCGCCTTCTGGGAACGGGCTGCTGCTGGGAACTGGCAGCTTTCTCCTCCCTGCTGGTGTTTCCCCCGCCCTGGCATCCTCGGGGCTGTTTGTCCCGCTGTCCGGGCAGCTCCTGGTCCCTCTGGGGTCAGGGTGCTGAGGGGGACGTGTCCCCTGGAGCTGGGTTTGCTCAGCCTGGAGTGGCTGTGGCTGGGCAGAGGTGAGGAGCAGCGGAACATGATTCACACTTGGGAGCAAAAAATAACCTGCATCTGTCGCTGCTTTCATGTGTACAATGCAGAAAAGATCTTGGAAAGGAGAATCTTGATTCTTCCTGAAGAGAAAGGGAGAAAAAAAGCATGGTTTGGTGATGTGTGCTTGGGTGTCATGCAGTAACTTTTCTGGGGAGAATGTTTACTTCTTGTCCGTGCTTGTGACTCAGTAAGAGACTCTTGAGATTAGATCTCCTTCCAAACCTCACAGCACACAGAATTCCTCCCTCCAGGTTTTCCTCTCCCTGCCCTCCAAGACCAGTGCTCTCGTTCTGTTTTGTGTTTCCACGAGTCAACATCTGAGAGCAGAACTGAGCGGCTGGAAAATGTCACCCCGGCCTTACCTCTCAAGCAAGTATTTCTCTCTTGCTCAGGGCCCTCACAAGGCTCCCTTCCTCCCCCCAGACGGAAGTGAAACCCATCACACTTTGCTCTCCCCTGCAGCCTGCGGGCTGCCTGCCGCCTCTTATTGACTGCCTTAGACGAGTAAGAAACAAAAGCAAAACAAACTCCAATCATCCCGAGTTGCCTCAAACCCAGTAATTTCGTGTCAACATATTATGCACACTGGAGAAATGTTAGTGTTCAAATAGACTAATTAAAAATGTTACTGCAATTACTTTTGCAACACAAATGATGCTAATTATATAATGCTGCAGAAATTGGGAACGGGATTTCGGAGGGGTTTTTGTGTGCCCGGCGGTGGGAGCGCAGCTCTGGGTGCTGGGGGTGTCTGTGTCCCCCGGGGCCAGGGAGGTGTCTGTCCCCAGGGTCAGCAGGATGTCCCCGGGCCAGGGGTTGGGTGTCCCTGGGCCAGCAGGGTGTCCCCAGGGCCAGTGGGGTGTCTGTCCCCAGGCCAGCAGGATGTCCCCAGGCCAGCAGGATGTCCCCTGCCAGGGGGGTGTGTGTCCCCAGCCAGCATGGTGTCTGTCCCCAGGGCCAGCAGGATGTCCCCAGGCCAGCAGGGTGAGCAGGGTGTCCCCTGCCAGGGGGGTGTGTGTCCCCAGGCCAGCAGGGTGTCCCCAGGGCCAGGGGGGTGTGTGTCCCCAGGCCAGCAGGGTGTCCCCTGCCAGGGGTTGGGTGTCCCCAGGGCCAGCAGGATGTCCCCAGGCCAGGGGGTGTGTGTCCCCAGGGCCAGCAGAGTGTCCCTCCCAGGGCTGGGGCAGCAGGGCAGCGCTGCAGAGCAGGTACAGCAGAAAAGGGAAGTGGGGCTGGCCCCGCTGCACGGATGGGCTGTGGCGCTGCACAGCCCAGTGCACACGGAGCTGACAGAGATGGGAACGTGTGTCCCCCGGCAGGGTCCCTGCCAGGCTGGCCCCAGAGCTGTCACCTGCGCTGGCCTCGCTGGTCCCGCCCTTCCCTGCGCTGTGCACCTGGGCTGGCAGCGAGCTGGCCGTCGGGTCTCTTTTGTCGGGAGCTGTTTTGGGGATGGTTTTTGGGCCCTGCAGAGCCGGGCTCTGGGGCAGGGACAGCTCGGTGTGGCCGCTGTCCCCGTGGGCGCCCAGGGGCTCGCAGTGGAAGCGGTTTCTCCTTCCCTCCCCCCGCAGCTGCAGGGTGGATTTTTCTTTCTTATCTCCGGAGATAGCTGTCATCCCAAAGCCATCTCGGCCCGGGTAATGAGCTGGTCTGTTTCCTTGCCGGGCTGTCCGTGGCAG
This sequence comes from Motacilla alba alba, assembly GCF_015832195.1. NCBI lineage: Eukaryota > Metazoa > Chordata > Aves > Passeriformes > Motacillidae > Motacilla > Motacilla alba. The sequence continues at coordinate 15,767,366 of NC_052029.1, forward strand.
CACAGGATGCTGGCTGCGGGGTTTGGAGCTGGCCCTGGGCATTGGGGTGCCTTGGAGGGTGTGCTGGCTCTGGCAGCACTGCAGGGGTTGGAGCAGCCCGGTCCAGCCTCAGCCGTGGTTGTTCTCCAGCTATTGAGGCTGCCTGGGGAATTGAATGCCTGGGCTGTCTCTAAGGAGACTCCCCAGCAGACGGTGCTGGCATTTCTGCACGCCCGCTCGCTGGCACGTGTGATCCCACAGATCCCTGCAGCACACGGGCCCTGGCAGGTGTGTGGGGCATCCTTCCCTGGCAGCCAGGTGAGGGTGGGCACTCCCTGGCTGGGCTGTGAAGCGGAGCGAGGCCTCGAGGGTTTGGTGTGTGCGGAGCAGCAGGAGGAGGGGTTGAACCGGCTCTCAGAACTTGCTGTGGGTTCTGTCAGCTGCTGGGCTTGCTGTGGGAACTGGAGGGAGGGCAGTTGTGCAAGCTGTGGGCTGCTGCCCTTCCTCCTTCCAGCCAGCACAGCTCCTCCTCCTCCTGCAGCTCCCAGCAAAAGCCTGAAAAGGCAGGAGAGGCTCCCCAGTGCCGTGCAGCCCCCGCGGGTCTGCTGGCACCCTCACAGTGCCGGGGATGAACTTCTGGCTGTGCCCGGGAGCCAGCGAGGGCAGGACTGCCTGGAGCACCTGTTCAATGGTGTGGTCAGAGGGGCGAGGTGGAGGTGCTTTGCCCTGGCCCGCAGGTGTGTGCTGACCAGAGGGGATGTCTGCAGCGGTGCCCGGGGTGGCACCGTGCCCGGGTGAAGTGTTTGGGGGGCTTTTCCTGCAGCAGCCAGCTGTGACAGGATTGGCTGCACAGGGACACGGCTGCCAGCCCCCAGCCTGGGCTGGTGGCCTTCGTGTGCCCGTGGCCCAGCCCGGGCCCCAGGGGCAGCACAGAGTGTGCTGGTGAGGCTAAACCCCCAGTGTGGCTTTGTGAGTCACTGCTCTGCAAGCCCCTACGCTGGAGCCACTCGGAAAGGGAGAGCAAGGAGCTCCCTGTGGGGGAAGAGGGACCCCAGGGGCCTGGCAGCACGCTCCTGTGCTCTTGGGGGGCTGCAGCTTGTCAAAAACAAAACCAGGAGTCCTGGCGTGGGGGTCCTGGGTGCAGCCCCGGGGTGCCGGCCCCGTGTTCAGGGTTGCCCTGTCCCCTGTCCCACAGCTGGGTAGGCAGGGGACAGAGAGCACAGGGAGCTCCAGAGCCCCTCCAGCCCCTCCAGGTGATGCTGTGGGAAACAAAGCCTGGCCAAGGACTTTTCCATTCCCTGGAATGGCTCTGTCCTGTCCGTTGAGGTTTAGCAGGAACCGCAGGAGCTGTGCTCCTTGCAGCAGGACCCTGCAGGGGCTCCTGGGGCGGCACGGTGCCCTCACACCTGGAACCTGAACAGAGGTGTGGGGCTGGGGCATCTGGACCTCAGGGTGGCAGGGAAAGGGCTGTCCCTTGGGTTTGGCTTTCTGCAGGGAAAGGACAGCTCCGGGCTGCTGTTCCCAGCTCTGAGCCCACCCGTCCATCCTCCCACCCACCCAGTGCTGGTCTAGGCTGGTGCTGGTGGCCTCTGTGCCGTGGCCAGGAGTCCCTGGAGGCAGAGAGGTGCCATGAGCATCAGGGATGTGAAATGCCGCAGGAACTGCCTCGGTTTTGCCCTGAGCCCATGGATGAAGGTGAAAATCTCTCTGGGGCTCTTCAGCCCCACCAGGGCTGGTGTCGGGGGCCGCAGCCCAGCAGAGAAGGGGACGGACGTGGCCCTGGCTGGCCCTGTCCTGCCGGAGCCAGCAGCAGGCAGTCAGTTTTTCCACAAGAGCCACAGAGGGGATGGGGGAGGCAGGAAGAAAGCTCTGCTGGTGGTTGGTAGCAGCAAATTCTGTGTTAAGCAGAAGCAATTCCCAGAAGTGCTGGCTGTGGCTGTTCCTGGGAAGGGGAGGCACAGCTCCAAAGCACAGGCTGCTGCTGCTGGCAGCACCCAGGGCTGTGCAGGACAGGCTGCCTTCACCCAGGGCTGTGCAGGACAGGCTGCCTTCAGCCAGGGCTGTGCAGGACAGGCTGCCTTCACCCAGGGCTGTGCAGGACAGGCTGCCTTCACCCAGGAGCACCCAGGGCTGTGCAGGACAGGCTGCCTTCACCCAGGAGCACCCAGGGCTGTGCAGGACAAGCTGCCTTCAGCCAGGAGCTCGGCATCCCCACTGGAGAGGCTGTGGGGTCTCTCCCAGGGAACGCTCTGCTCCCTCCTCTGTGTCCCATCCTCCTGTGTGCAGGTGGCTTGCGTGGCTTTGCTGGGCTCAGTCCTGGGCTCTAGGGACCCCTTTGCTGATTGATCTGTCTGGGTTTGGACTGGCTTCTGTTGGAAAATGAAACAAGTGCAATGTTCTCCCTGTGAGAGGCACCTGAGCTCTGCCATTCACAACCCGCCAGCAGCGCTCGCTTTCCCCTGCTGAGGGTGACTCCTGTGCGTGGCTGAGGAGCTGGCTGAGCCCCTCCTGGAGCCCTGGCCGTGGCTTCTGACAGCTGAGGCAGCTCCCTGTGACGGGCAGTGCCGTTCATGAGAGGTGACAGCTCTGCTCCCGCAGCACGGCGGGGCAGATGGAGCTCTGCTCCTGCTGCTCCTCCTGGCAGCTGCCCGGCCCTGCTGGCCGTGGCCCTGCCACATCCTGCTCCCCAGCACGGGGTGGCCCCTGCAGCCCGTGTCCCACGCGGGGACAGGGCTCTGTGTCACCTCCTGCCAGCCAGCCCTTCCCTCCTGCGCCTCTCCCAAGCTGTTTGCTTTTCAGGGATTTTGGGCTGGCTCCCTCCAGTTTATCCCCCTCTGCTCTTCCCATCGTGCGGAAAACCAAAATCGATTCCAGGGCAGGCCGGTACTGGAACCAGAGAGCGTTTGGGGTGGGTAACCTCGTGTGCCTCCTGTTCCAGAGCTTCACCCCGTGGCCCAGAGCAGGAGCCTTCCTGCCCCAGCTGATGGGCACTGTCTGCCAGTGCTTAGTGCTTCTCAGCTACGTCTTGTCAATTTAAATAATTTGCTTCCATATTTGGTCTTGCTTTTGTGCCAGATTTATACATCTTGTTTAAATCTGACAAGCAGAATATACTTGCTGCTAATCCGAGCTGGACACGGCGGTGCCTGCCAAAAAATCCAATATTAATAAGCTCCAGTACATGGAAGTTACTGGATTTGCAAACTTGAGGCTTGTTATGGCACAGCTCCCTGAAAACTGGCTTTTTTGCATCTACTTAAATCTGGGTTTTTCCAAGGAGCCAGTCTGTGAGCTTCCCTCTTTGGGTGGGAAGCTCAGTCTTTGGAACAAGGGAAGCTTTCCAGCCCGAAGCAGGAGATGAGTTGCAGATTTTTGGGGTGTGGTTGGGAAAATGGGGGATACCGGGTGTCTGTGCAGGGAGGTCTGGGGCAGGAGCTGGCAGCTGTGGCTCTGCCTGTGCTGTCACTCAGGGCTTGTGCTTGGGGACCTGGGGCTGCTGCAGCCAGTCCAGAGGAATCCAGGGCTGCAGCCAGGCTGGGGGGGCTCACCTGGAGAGGAGGAGGCTCCAGGGACACCCCAGAGCCCTGCCAGGCCCTCAAGGGGCTCCAGCAGAGCTGGAGAGGGACTGGGGACAAGGCAGGGAGGGACAGGAGCCAGGGAATGGCTCCCACTGCCAGAGGGGAGGGCTGGATGGGAGATTGGGAATTAGGAATTGTTCCCCATGAGGGTGAGGCCCTGGCACAGGTGCCCAGAGCAGCTGGGGCTGCCCTGGAGCCCTGGCAGTGTCCCAGGCCAGGCTGGGCAGGGCTGGGAGCAGCCTGGGACAGTGGAAGGTGTCCCTGCCCATGGCAGGGCTTGGAACAAGATGAGCCTTAAGGTCCCTTCCAACCCAAGCCATTCCAGGAGTCTCTGATGCTATGTTTAAAATCTCCAGTCTCTTGTGGTTCTGCTCTCGTCTTCCTACATTTGATATTTAGTCAGCAGCAGGGAAGCTAAAAAAGATTCAGATGTCTAAATCTCAGCCTTCAGCTGTTCTTCCTCTTCCTCGTGCTGTGTTGCCAGCGTGCTCCAGCTGATCCCGCTGGTGGATTCCTCCCTGTCTTTTGTTGCCATGTGAAAGGATGCAACAGGAATAGCTTCACCTTTGGGGGGAACAGTTAAATACCTCCATTGCGCTGGCCTGAGCAGGGAGCACAAGCACATTGAATGGCTGACACTCGGAGCACACGAACAAATGCATTTTCATGATTTCCAATTATAGCAGAAGAATGAGAGAGTGAGGTGGTGAAGAGGAGTGAAAGTCGTCCTGGCTCCCCTGAAGGCTTCCTGCAGCCGCGGTGACATCGCGATGAAGTCAGGATTGTTTCATAATATCGCTGAGGAGCCGGAGTGAGGGGGAAGTGGCCCATGAATTTCATTTGCATCACTGAGTGGATTAGCTCCTGACGCAGTGCAAAGTCATTATTTACTGTGTCTCCGGCTCCGGAGCCCTCCCAGCGCAGCGCTGCCGGGAGAGGCTGAATCAGAGCGGGAGCAGCTCCCGAGACCAGGGGACCAGCCCTGGCACGGGGACGGAGCCGGGCAGGGGAACAGGGACGGAGCCTGTGCCATGGGGATGGAGCCGGGCAGGGGAACAGGGATGGAGAGGGCTCAGGGATGGAGCACAGGGATGGAGCTCAGGGATGGAGCAGGGGAACAGGGATGGAGCCTGACAGGGCACAGGGATGGAGAGGGCTCAGGGATGGAGCCTGTGCCTTGGGGATGGAGCCTGGCAGGACACAGGGATGGAGAAGGCACAGGGACGGAGCCTGGCAGGGCTCTGAGATGGAGCCTGTGCCATGGGGATGGAGCCTGTGCCATGAGGATGGAGCCTGGCAGGGGAACAGGGATGGAGCCTGTGCCTTGGGGATGGAGCCTGGCAGGGCACAGGGATGGAGAAGGCACAGGGATGGAGCCTGGCAGGGCTCTGAGATGGAGCCTGTGCCATGGGGATGGAGCCTGGCAGGGCTCGGGGGATGGAGAGGGCTCGGGGATGGAGCCTGGCAGGGCTCTGGGGGCTGTGCCTGAGAACTGGGCTTTGGCTCTGCTCTTCCCTGGCATTCAGTGCTTAACTTGAGCTTGGCTTAGGGGAAATCCCTGGCCGTGCTCCAGAGCCTGGCCTTAACTGAGAGTAGCCAAGAGGGGGAGGCTGCCTAAGGGACAGAAGTGGTGCCTGGGGCAGATGCACTGTCCCCATCACGCAGGAGCCGTGCCAGGCTGTGCCAGGCTGGCAGGGACAGCTCTGGAGCCCCTCTGTTATCACTCAGGATAAGTCACTGCCCCCCAGAAGATTTCTGCACAGCTGGAAACAATGTCCCCAGTGGTTATTTATCATTCCCTGGGCTCAGTACCATTTCTGCTGCCGAGATGCCTTTGCTGGGTCTGATGGTGGAGATGGGCTGTGGAGAGGCTTTGCTCTCATGGTCTGCCCCAGGTTTTGCATGGGCTCCTTGGGCAACCAGCCCTGGTGGGGGAGGCATCAACATCTCCATGTTCCCTTGGTTTCTGGAGGTTTGGGTGGAATAACTCGCTTTTTGGGGCTCTGATCGGAGCCAAGTGCCCTTTCATGCCCTTTCTGCGATTGACGGGGGTCTCTGAGGATGGCAGAGCTGCCAGGAGAGCCATCCCTGTGTGCAGGGGGCAGAAAGGCTGAGCAGGACCCGTGTGTCCCCTCCCCAGCCTGTCAGGGCAGCTCTCTGCCCCAGGAATGGCTCTGAACCTGGACTCGTTCGCTCCTGTGTGTTCCAGGACCATCTCCAGCAGCTCACTCCACCATTGCCCAGATTTGTCTCGTGGTCTGTGTTGGATGGAGAGGAGCCTCGGGGCCGGAGCCCTGTGGACAGGAGGGTTGTGTGTCCCTGTGTGGGTTAGCTCGGAGCCATCCCCTGTGAGCAGCAGGGAGGGGAGCAGGCACCAGCCCCTGGTGGCTCTGCCTCCAGCCACGGTGGTGACAAGGGCAGAGCTGCCGGCCTGGTGGCTCCCAGGGCTTCTGGGGTGGAAAAAGTCTCACTTACTGGGTCATTTAGAGACTGAATCTGGGGTTCTGGCAGGAGGAAAGGCTTTAATTAGCTGCTGCTCAGTAGGGCTGCTATTAGATCTTCAGAGCAAGATGCTGCCGGACTGGAAAAAATGCAGCAATAGCTCATTAGCTCAGGAAGCCATGATGGTGATTTGCATTTTGGTCGGGTGCTGAACCCTTGTAGAGAATTCTTCTAAAATAACTTCAAACTGTGGCTCAGATTCCTTCCCTCTCTGCGGCTGGGTGCAGGTCTGCCTTGGTCCCAAACAGCTGGGGTGTGAATTCCTTTGTTTGCAGCACTCAGCTCTGCGGGGAGGGAGGCAGGGCTGGGCTGGGGACATGTCCTGTCAGCAGATGCTGCATGACAAATGGCTTTTGTCTCTCCACCTTGGAGCAGAATTCAATTTTCCCTTATTATGTACCTGAAAGGATTTTTCTGCTCTACCAGCAGCCCCTCTGCTGACCTGAATACCCAAGAGATGTGTAGTAGGGTAGGAAGCTTTGCAGTGCATCTCCTGAGCCCCAGCTCTGCTGCTGCTGGAGGATAAGGTGCTTTGAAATGTGTTCTCAACACTTTCAAATGTGTTTTGGACATTTTTTTTTGGTTTCTCCCGTGTCGTCAGCTTGCTCAAGTGCAAAATGAGAGCAAACCCCACACCTCCTGCTCCAGACCCTGCCTCGGCGCTGCCCGGAGTGTCACGGGCTGGGTGTTTGGCTGGTGGCTGTGTCACCAGGGTTTGTGCTGGGCAGCAGGGGCCGTGTCCCAGGGCTGTCCTGGCCCCTGCTCCCCGGGCTGCCTCTCCTCAGAGCAGCTCCTGGCCCTGCCTGGCTCCTGCTCCTCACGGTGGGAGCGCTGCTGTGCTCTCATCCTTGCTCTGCTGGGAATGGTGCTGCTCCTCTCCCAGCCGGGAGCTGGAAATTCCCAGCTGCTCTGGGGAGATGATGCTGTCACCTGGCTGCAGTTTGGCCCAGCAGGTTACGAGGCAAGGGGACGGTTTATCTTTTAGGCCGTTTCAGCCATTTCCCCAGCGTGGTGTGGGTGACATAAGACAGCACTTCCTGCCGTGGGGACGGGCCCTGCCGAGCAGGAAGGGTCCCTGTGCCCTGTGCTGCCTGCTGGGGTGGGGGCAGGAGCCACAGCCACAGATCCCCTGGTCCCTGCTGCCGTGGAGTTCCCTCCAAAACCACCTCCCCTCTTCTGGGCTTTGTAAATTTGGAATAAACTTAATTCCTCTGCTGCTACTATTAACTGAGTCCGAGAGGATGAAAATAAATGCCTGTTGGGAAGGGCAGGCTGACTCACTTTCTCATTCTCCTGTAAATTTCCATTTAAGTTTCAGTTTAAGCTCAGGTATGAGGGGAGTGAAAGCCGGTAATTTGTGACAAAAACTTCTATTTTAACTGGCAGTGGAAGAACTCCCTTTTTAATTGCAGGAATTATAGGGCTGGATTCCTGTGAGGGAATGCTGGCTGCTGTGGGTGCCTCACCGCAGGGAATGCCACCCTGTGCCTGCACACCCCTCCAGGGGCAGGGGGAGGCTCCCCTCCACCGTGCTCTGGTTTGCTCTCACTTGCCTGGTGTGGCTTTTGGGGCTGGAAGCAGCGCCGCCGTTGTGTGACGGTCCCCAGGGCAGCCAGTCCTCCCTCCAGCCGCGACTCTGTGGCTTCGTGGTGTCCCCCATCCCCTGTCCCACCCCCCGGCTGGGCTTTGCAGCCTGCCCCGTCACTCTCCATACACGGCCAACTCCATCCTTTCGGTCACCTTGCCCTTTGCTGCACCTCTTCCTGCTCCGGGGGGTTTAGGGGCACCAAACCTTCGCTGCGGTGGGTGGCGGGGCTGCCCTGCATCCCCCAGGACAGGGGGCCCCTTCCTTGCTGTGGGGCTGGGTCACTTATCTCATCCCTGGATCAGGTGCCTCGGGCTCGGCAGCGAGTTCTTCCCTTATTGCTCCAGCCTGGCTGTAAATTCACTTCCACTGTGTCAGAGCGAAACAAGAAAACTTCTTTAAAAAGCAAGAGGAGAGTCATGTGAGGGAGCAGGGTTGTGTCAGCACTTACAGAGGCTCCACAATAGCGTGGCCCATCTGGTGCCTTCCAAAAGGGGAAGCAAAGGGCTCCCAGCCAGAGCTGCCCTCCTTGCCCTGGGCCGGGGCACTCGGGGGAGCTCTGGGGCTCCAGCAGGATGGTGCTGCTGGCTGGGTTGGCTCTAGGAGGATGATGCTGCTGGCTGGGTTGGTGCTGCCATGGCTGGGTTGGCTCCAGGGGGATGGTGCTGCCATGGCCGGGTTGGCTCCAGCAGGATGGAGCTGCCATGGCTGGGTTGGCTCCAGCAGGATGGAGCTGCCATGGCTGGGTTGGCTCCAGGAGGATGGAGCTGCCATGGCTGGGTTGGCTCCAGCAGGATGGAGCTGCCATGGCTGGGTTGGCTCCAGCAGGATGGTACTGCAATGGCTGGGTTGGCTCCAGGAGGATGGAGCTGCCATGGCTGGGTTGGCTCCAGCGGGATGGTGCTGCCATGGCTGGGTTGGCTCCAGGGGGATGGTGCTGCCATGGCTGGGTTGGCTCCAGGGGGATGGTGCTGCCATGGCTGCGTTGGTGCTGCCATGGCTGGGTTGGCTCCAGGAGGATGGAGCTGCCATGGCTGGGTTGGCTCCAGCAGGATGGTGCTGCCATGGCTGGGTTAGAGGGACCTCAAAGCCCATCCAGTGCCACCCCCACCATGGCAGGGACACCTCCCACTGTCCCAGGGTGCTCCAAGCCCTGTCCAGCCTGGCCTTGGACACTCCCAGGGATGGGGCAGCCCCCTGGAATCCTCCCCTCTTGGAAGCCCTTCGGGGACTGGAAGGTGCTCCAAGTCCAACATCCCCCGGGGGTGGAAGCAGCATCCCCTCCCTGGCAGCCTGTGCCCTAAATTAGAGCAGCAAGATGCTGCAGTGGGTCCATATGGAGACTCCTAAAATAATAGCTGTCAGCTCCCTGCTGACTTGCACGGGGTGCTAAAGCTTTTGGCTTTGGGAACGACGGTTTAGGGAACAGAACCGCGGGTGGGCTGGAGCCAGACCGGAGGTGCCGCTGCCTTGGCCCCACCTGGGTTGGATGGGCACGCTCAGGACCATCATCTGCTGCTGTTGGAGCATCCCACAGGCTCTGGGGAGCTTCGCCACCCATCCACTCAGCACAAGGCTGAAACTGAGCTGGCAGGGTGGAGCACTTGCTTTAGACACGGAGCGTGGGGCAGGTGTGTGACACTGCTGCAGCCAGCTGTGGGGTCACTGCTGTCCTGGCAGCAGAGGGCTGTGTGGGTGCTGCTGCTCGCGTTCCAGTCCCACTCTGCTGCCCTTTGGCTTTGATGTCCCTCCCTGTGAGGAGCCGGGGTGGATGTCTGATAACGAGCTCGTATCTCATCTTCCTCCCAGCTCGTGTCTCATCTTCCTCGCCGCGGGGCCTGTTTGGGCTCCTCTAATTGCTCTGCAGTGGCCGTGGGAGGTGGCTGCCTGTCAGGACAGCTGTTCCTTTGATCGGGCTGTTGCACATTCAGGTCTTGTCCTGCTCAGGTTTTATTTGCTGGCCAGGCCCTGCCGAGCCATCGCATGGAAACGAGCGGCTTAATGGCGAGGGCGCACGGCTCGGCATCACCTTGTGGCTCAGCATCCCCCGCTGGGAGCGGGAGCTGTGCTGCTCCCCTGGCACAGCCAGCTGGCAGTGCTCTGCTCCAGCAGCACGCTGGTACCCGGGGGCACCGAGCAAACCTGTGCTGGAATGGCTCGGCTGCTTTGTCACGTCCTGCACAAAAAGCCCTGCGTGTGCTGGAGCTGCTGGGTGGGGTGAGCAGCCCCTTCCCCGTGGCACTGTGGGGAAGGGGCTGCAGGGGGAGCGGGCAGGGCAGCCCGTGGGGGCAGACCCGGTGGTGGATCTGATGGAACGAGACACAAAACTCCACGTTTGTGCTCGGAGATGGCGAGCTGTGGCAGGAGCTGCGGCCTCTGCGTGGCCCAGCTGCAGCTCCTTGGCGATGCCAGGGGCTGTGCCCTGCCGTGTGCCCTCGCGAGGGGCAGAGCCCAGCAGTGCCTGGGAGCTGTTCTCCAGGGTGGGATGGGCAGGACAGCTGCTCTGCTCCCCGTGGAGCTGCCTGGTGGGCATGCTGCTCCTCTCCTGCGCAGCCCTGTGCTCTGCCACGCCGTCTGTCCTCTGGGAGCCAGCTCTGGTGTCCCCCCAGACCCTGGGAAGCCGGGCAGGAGGAGGCACCTCCTGGCAGGACAATCCTCGGTGCCTTCCTGGGGCACACGGGGGAGCTTTCTGTGGCAGGTTTTGTGAGCAGGGCTGTGTGCAGGAACACGGAAGCCGCGCGGTGACTTCCTGTGAGTGACCCTCCCTGGCAGAGCGAGGAAAATCTTGCAGCCTTTGAGAAGGATGGGGAAGCAAAGGGTGCACGTCAGCTCTCTGTGTCATGCGCGGGGAAGGGGCATTTTTTAAAGCTCATTTGCATCTACGTGGCAGGTGGGGAAGCCTGCTCTGCCAGGGCTTGGGGTCACTCAGCTGTGTGTCTGGGGGAGGTGACACCCAGCCTCCCTGGTGTCACCATACCCCGGTAGGAACTTCTCCTGCAGGGTTTACCTTACATGGAGGGCCCTGCCTTCCCCCAGGACTGCTGCTGCCAGCAGGCTGTGCCAGCCGGGTGTGAGCCCCAGCTGCCTTCTCCTGGCACTGCAAGGGTCCGAGGCCAGGCTGGCTGGAGCTCTGGGCAGCCCGGGATGGTGGAAGGTGTCCCTGCCCATGGCACGGGGTGGCATGGGATGGTCTTACAGGTCCTTTCCTGTGTGATTCCTCGGGCTCAGCCTTCTCCTGATCCCCTGGGGCTGGGAGGCAGTGTGGTGTGGCCGTGTGCAGGCTTTGGGGTGAGCCTGTGGGGTTACAGCACCTGGGACAGGAGAGCCCAGGCACAGAACCCTGCTCGTGCTCAGCAGCTCCTTGGTGTGAGACAGGGCTCTGGACAGGGGCTGGGCACCAGCAAAGCCCAGGGGATGTGGGGGAGGCACAGGGGGTCCTGGAAGCCCCACGGGGCACAGGCAGAGCCCCCCTCCCCTGCACAGGCAGCCTGTGTGTGCTGCACAGCAGTCCCGTGCACTGCAGACCATGGAAAACACCAGCCAGGGACCTTTGGAGGCTTCAGACTCCGAATTTCTTCCCAGCGCTCCCCGGAGCGGGCGGAGCTGCCGGTGTGGTGTCCCGATGCCCGGTCCCTGTCACCGTGCCACCCCAGCTGGCTGCAGCCTCGGCCTTCCCCCACCCTGCCGTGTGTGCCATCAGGATCTGCCTCTGCTCTGCCTGACACCTAGTGATTTCTCTCTCTGTGAAGGTTTCTGAGCAGTCTAAATTGAGGAAGGGGAGGATCGCTTACAGACACGGCACTGCCTTGGCTCTATTTTGGGGGAGTATTTTGAGGTTTGACTCAACTCTAGCAGCTCCTCTGCAGGGAGGGCTGGATTGATAGTCAGGAGTGGTAGCAGGTCAGGTAGGCTATTTTTGGAAGGGCTGTTTAATTGTCTGGTGTGATTCTCGCAGGGCTCGTGGCTGGATGGTTACTGATCTGCTGTCAGAGTTTGTTAGCATGAGGCAGCCCTGCCTCCACGCTGGTATCAAATCAGAAACCCACGAGAGGGGCTCGCATCTGCTCTGGCTCACTTGCTTGGGAGGGTGGCAGGGATAAAGCACTCAGCATGCCTGTGCTGTAATGCCAGAGCCTGCTCCAGAACTGTTGTCAGGCTGTCTTCTCCCCCACCACGGTGGGGCTGCCACTCGGGGGGCATCCCTGCCCACCCAGGACCCGCCCCAGCCGGGCTCTGCTGCCCTCCCTGCCCCCTGCACCCACTGGATTTGGTTTCAAGCTCATTTTCCACCTCGGCTGCATGAAGGACACGCTCTCAGCAGCAGAGAGGGTTTAACCAAACGCTTCTTAGCCGTGTAAGCCGGCGGTTGAAATGCTGCTGCTCTGCCACGCTCCCGAGCGGGGTTTGGGGTCTGAGGTGGGCTCAGAGGCTTCTCCAGCCCCAGGGATTCTGCGTGCGTGGGGAGGGCTCTCCCTGGTGTATTTGCTGCTGGAGGAGGGCCGAGGCAGCCGTGTTCCAGCTGTGCCCATGGATGCCCACAAGCCCTGGCCCCCACAGCTCTCCTCTTGCAGCTTTCCAGGCTGTCCCTGGGGGTGTCACCCAGGGAATGGCTGTCCCAGGAGCTCTTGGTGCAGCATTGCCACACCAGCAGCAACAGCTGGCAGTGCCAGGGAAGTGTTTAGGTGCTGCCCGGTCCCTGGGAGTTGCTCAGACCTGGTTAAGGCATTGCTTTTGGATCTGTGCAATGTGAGGGCTCAAACAAACCCTGTTTGACCTTGGGGTGTTTTAATCTTGGTCAGGAATTCCACTGTGACCCCTGGAAAAGGGAAGGGGGGGATGAGTACAGGATGAGGGCAGGGGGGTTTGCCTGCCCTGCTCCAGCTGCACGGCCTGGCTGTCCCAGCTCCTTTCTGTCCCTGCTTCCATGGCTGCCTCCAGCCACCAGCGTGTCCAGCCTGCCCTGGGCGGGCTGCTGTGGCTTCAGCTGCTCCCCAGTGGAGCCTGACCTTGCAGTCACCAGGCTGAAGAAAAGCTCCTCAAAGCCCCTGTGCCTGCTGAGGGGCACAGTCTCTGACTTCTGCGCGATGGAGGGACTCACCCCCCGAGCCATCTGCTGCAGGAGGCGGGAGCCAGGCCCTGGGATGGTGCCCCTGCCTCTGCCGGGGCCCTGGCCCTGCTGGGACGGTGGCTTTGGAGCAGTATTTTAATCAGTGCCACTCTCAGGCTGTCCTTGCTGTGCTGACTCACTCCCAGCTCTCCGGCAGCTCCGAGCCCAGGCAGAGGGACAGCAGCCCAGGGCAGGGCTGGCACTGCTGGGCGTGGGGCCGTGCTGGTGCCTGGGTTTGGGGGACGCCAAAGGAAGTGTGAGGTCGGGCTGCGCTCAGAGCAGCGGCAGCGCCTGCCCGGGGGTGCAGGGGGTGCAGGAGGTGCAGCAGCACCCGGTGGCCCGGGCTTTGTGCAGCGCTGCTGCTCGGGGGCCCGTGGGACAGCAGGACGGGGCAGCAGCAGGGCAGCGCCAGGAGCTGCGCCCCGAGAAGGCCCCGTGTGTGCCCCGGAGCGCAGCCTGTGGTATCACTTCCCCAGAGCTATTTCTGACGCCGGGAGGTTCTCGCTGCTCAGCCCGAGCTCGTCTCGTTCCGTGGCTGGGCCTGAGCAGGGTCCTGCTGCCCCTGGGAGCTGCTGGGGCAGGAGCAGCGGCTGCTCTGGAGGTCACACACACCCTCAGCACGCCTTTGGCTGTCACCTCACCGTGCCCAAAGCTCCCAGCCCTGCCGGGGGGGCTGCAGCGGGGTCTGCCCGCGCTGGCAGTTCTGGGGGGCTGTGCCCCGGCGCTGCAGCTCCGTGCAGGGGTGTGAGTGGGAAGGCTGCAAGGGGGAGCAGCTCCTTGCTGTTCCTCCTAATTGCTCTCCCACTTCTGTACTCGAGCGAGCAGGGAGCTGTCTTGAGCTGGGTCCCTGGGGACGCCGCCTGGTTCTGTCATCCCCGGCAGCTGCGCCGTCCCTGCAGAGGGGCCTTTCAAAGGAATCCTCCTCTGTTTTGACTCGGTCCATCTTCCCCTTGACGTGACAATGATCCATCTGCCTCTGGATGTGCTGCAGGATGCAAGGGCTGTGCTGAAGCCTCCCGGGCGGGGGCGAGAGCTCCTGGGACGTTCCCATGGGCCTGCGGAGCCGCGGGAAGCTGTGGGAGCAGGGCTCCATCCCCAGCCTTTGCCTAAAGAATTCCTCGCTCCAGACTTGTTACTAGAAGCTGATAATATAATTTGTAGGAGGTTTTTTTCTGATGGAAAGCGTGGGGGAGTGCAGGAGGAGCTCCCCTGATCGGCTCAGCGTGGTCTGGGATTGTGCGGAGCAGCAGCCCCGAGGCCGGGCTTGGGTGGGTTTTGGGGAGATGGATTTCGGGAGGTTCCTGCAGTGGCACTGTGTGAGCCCAGGCAGCCCTGCTGGGGCTGGCAGGTGCCAGAGATGGCCCGGGTGAGGCAGGGTGGCCCTCAGCTGCCCGAGGAGCTGCTCTGGAGGCTGTGCCAGGTGGCTGTGATGTCCCTGCAGGGTGGGTCAGCGCCTTCCAAACCAGCAGCCCTGACCTGCCTGGAGCTGGGAATTGTGCTGCTCCTCCCCTGCCCGGTGTGCTGCTCTCTGGGAGCCCGGGGTCTGCTGAGGCTGGTCCTCACAGGCAGCTTCCAGAGCCCTGGGGCAGCGGAAGGTGGGTGGGCGCCGAGGTGTTGCTGTCCCCAGGTGCCTTGGCAGAGCTCAGCTGAGCTGTGTTCCCATCTCTCTGCAGGCAGATGTGCCCAAAGACAAAACCTCTGGATCTTTCTCAACGCAAGAATGAAATTCCATCCACGGTTGCGTGGAAAGTGTTTGCAGGGAGCAGGAGTGCTGGGGGGAGGAAAGCTGCCAGCTCATGGAATGGGTTGGGTCGGAAGGGACCTTAAAGAGCATCCAATTCCATCTCCTGCCATGGCAGGGACACCTTCCCCTGTCCCAGGCTGCTCCCAGCCCTGCCCAGCCTGGCCTGGGCACTGCCAGGGATCCAGGGGCAGCCCCAGCTGTGCCAGGGCCTCAGCACCTCCCAGGGAAGAATTGAAAAGGAGCTTTTTCTGCTCCAGAATTACTCAGCAGATTTCTCCTGGAAGTTGACTTCAGGCTGATTCTGCTGAAGATTGATTGTTGTTTTTTTTTCTGGTTGTTGTATTTGTAGAAATAATGATGTCTAAGTGCTGTCTTACCAGCTGGTCAGGAATTCACTGGAGAGTTGATAATTTCCAAAGGAAATGTTCCTGCAGCAGTAACTCCCAATCCATGCGTGCCCACCTGGAGGCTTTTTCCCTGGAGGCAATTTCTGTTTCAGTGGTGGTTAAACACCTTCTCCTCCCTGCAGCTGCCGCTGGCCCTTCTGTTCTGAGCCATCAGAGCACATCTTCACAAACCAGCTGGCTTGGGCACTGGGATTCCCGGGATGTGCTTGATGTGGGAGACTCCTACATGGACAGACAGAGGGGCAGCAGCTCCAGACTGAGAGGGGAGACTCAGCTTAGATCTTGGGAAGGAATCCTTCCCTGTGAGGGTGCCCAGAGCAGCTGGGGCTGCCCCTGGATCCTGGCAGTGCCCAGGCCAGGCTGGGCAGGGCTGGGAGCACCTGGGACAGTGGAAGGTGTCCCTGCCATGGCAGGGGTGGCACTGGATGGGCTTTGAGGTCTCTCCCGACCCAAACCTTCTGTGATTAGGTGATTTCTGTGCACCCCACGTGCCCCAGGCAGGGGCAGGCTGTGCCATCCCATCCCCATCCCCATCCCACGGCGTTCCCAGCCAGCACAGGGCTGCTGTTGCTACGGGAACGGGCGTTCTGGAGCTGGAAACCTCCTTTGATTCCCTCTCCCTGCTGGTTAAGACACTCGGATGGATTTGAAGTCACAAATACAATAGTTTCTGGGGTGGTGCAGGGAGTTCAAGGATCTTTCCCTGCTGAAGGAGCTGCCTGAACTCTCAGGGGGTTGAATGAGATTTTCCCCTCAGTACCCACTCAAAGCCCACTTTGCCAGCTCGGGGTGTGTGGGGCTGCTCGTTCTGCCACCTGCGGGGATAATTAAGACCTTTCAGGTTGCCATAGAGAATATTTTGCCTCCTAATATTGCATCAATTTATATTTGGGATATTTTTCTATAAAACTGCCGGTGCAGAGGCTGCTGTCTTTGTCAGGTGCACCAGTGGCAGGTGCAGAAGGGGAGGCCTCAACCAGCCTGTAATTGGCAGGATGGAGGAGATGCTCAGCGCTCTTGCTATTTCTGTACCTTTGGCTTTTCTAACAAACACCATCCAGAACGTTCCTTCCTCACTGAGGGGACGTCAGCAGCCTGCTGGAGGAGTGATGGGATCTTATGTAGGCCAAACCCTGGACGTGGAGCAAGGAGCTCCAGAGGAATCGCTCTGCAGTCACGTTAGCCCAGCTGAAATTCATCTTGGTGAGCCCAGCCCTCTTGAACGGGCACTGCAGCATCAGAGCAGCCCCACGAGAAGTTGTGTCTGCTCCTGGGAGCCTGCTCACCCTCTCTTGCCTCTGGAAACCCTTCCCTGCTTTCTGAGCCCCCGCGGCAGTGGCTGGCTCAGGTGGGGATGGAGCTCCAGCCCTTCCCCAGGGCCCCAGCACTCCCCGCAGCTCCTGTGCCCTGCAAAGAGCACCAAACAGGTTTGTGTCGAGTTAGAGCTTCTCAGCAAAGAGCTGCTCTGAAGGGAGATGTGCCCGTTTCCCTCGTACCCAGCACGGCAGCTGGGCTGGCGGGCAGGAGGGGCTGCGGGTCTGCAAACACTCGCCCCGGAGAGAGAAGGGCTGGGGCAGCCCCCGAGCCCTGCCTGGTCACCCCCTGACCCCTCTGGGCATTTTGGGGTGTGGGGTGAGCCTGCAGCTCCCCACAGCTGCAGCCTGTGTGCTGGGAGCCCCCGGGGATGCTCGGGAGGGATCCTGGCACGGCAGGGCTTGCAGGGTGGGCTGAGAGCCCAGGGCCAGCTGGGCACGGTGGCAGTAGCTGCTCCTGGGCAAGGGCAAAGCCCCCAGCCCTGGCACCTTTGTCCCTGCAGCTCCCGGGGAGGGGACAGGGACAGGGCAGCTCCAGCAGGTCCCAGAGAGGGGACAGGGCAGCTCCAGCAGCTCCTGGGGAAGGGACAGGGCAGCTCCTGGGGAGGGGACAGGGACAGGGCAGCTCCAGCAGCTCCTGGGGAAGGGACAGGGCAGCTCCAGCAGAGGGGACAGGGACAGGGCAGCTCCAGCAGCTCCTGGGGAAGGGACAGGGCAGCTCCAGCAGCTCCCAGAGAGGGGACAGGGCAGCTCCAGCAGCCCCTGCAGAGGGGACAGGGACAGGGCAGCCCCTGCAGCTCCCAGAGAGGGGATAGGGCAGCTCCAGCAGCCCCTGCAGAGGGGACAGGGACAGGGCAGCCCCTGCAGCTCCCAGAGAGGGGACAGGGCAGCTCCAGCAGGTCCCAGAGAGGGGACAGGGACAGGGCAGCTCCCACAGCTCCTGGAGAAGGGACAGGGCAGCTCCAGCAGCCCCTGCAGAGGGGACAGGGACAGGGCAGCTCCTGCAGCTTCCAGACAGGGGACAGGGACAGGGCAGCTCCCGGGGAGGGGACAGGGACAGGGCAGCTCCAGCACGGGGGCTGCAGCTCTCTCTCCTCCCTGCCCGGGGCTGCGGAAGGAGCTGTAATTCCATTAACGAGCTGAATATGCTGGGGTCAGCCTTTGCCATCCCAAATAATGCGATAATGAAAGGGAATGAGGAGGTAATTGTTATGGATGGCCCCCAGGCTGGAAGGGAGCTGACGCAGGTGGGTGTCACACTGGGCCCCGGGTGCCCGGTGAGGGTGGGAGGGGAGGAAGGCCCTGGAGGAGGAGGAAGGATGCCGGAGGAGGAAGGATGATGTAAGGCAGGAGAAGGTGCAGTCCAGGAGGAGATTCAGCCGTGTGAATGGCGTTTGTTTGAGAACCAGTTTGCCGTGAATGTAATTTATTGAGAACCAGTTGCATTTGAGAGCCAGAACCAGTTTCACCCTGCAGCCTGGCCGGGTGCAGAACGCGAATTTTCGGGGAGGCACCTCTTGGTGGGTGCTGGATGTTCCAGAGGGCAGAGAGGAGCT
Organism: Motacilla alba alba; assembly: GCF_015832195.1. Classification (NCBI taxonomy): domain Eukaryota; kingdom Metazoa; phylum Chordata; class Aves; order Passeriformes; family Motacillidae; genus Motacilla; species Motacilla alba. The sequence continues at coordinate 15,785,137 of NC_052029.1, forward strand.
TCCCTCAGGGCGGCTGGCGAGCGAGCTGGAGTCCTGGGCTGAACCTGCTTCCTCTCCTCCAGCTCCAGCCTCCGTCGCTCTCGGGATGAGCTGCGTGCGGTGCGGGCAGGGATTTGCAGAGGGACCGAGCTGGTTCCAGCTCAGAGCTGCGTGGGGGCTCAGGAGCCTCCGGCAGCTTTGCCAGGCTGCTGCTGCTGGGGATGGCAGCAGCCAGGGACGCAGGGGACGGGAAGATGAGCCCGAGGTTTGCCTGTCACAGCAGCCCCGTGGCGAGGCGAGGGCTGGAACAGACGCGCTGTGGAGTCTCCCTGCTCGGAGACACTCAGAAGCCAGCTGGGCACGGTCCTGGGCGGGCGGCCCTGGGGGAGAGAGGGACAAGGTGACCTCCAGACATGGGGGAGCAGAGGGACAAGGTGACCTCCAGACATGGGGGAGCAGAGGTGGGCAAGGTGACCTCCAGACATGCCCGCCAGCCTCAGCCGTTCTGTGATTTCATGGAAAGGGAGCTGGGAGAGCTGGTGGAGCTGCGCTCCTGCAGAACTTTGGCGGGGCTTCAGGGGGCTGGGGAGATGCCGAGTGAGGCCCCGGCAGCTCTGCGGGCCGGGAGGAGCGAGTCCCCGGGTGCCGGGCAGGCGGGAGGGGACCGCGGGGACAGCGGGGCCGGAGCAGCGCTCGGCAGCCGGAGCCGGCTCTCTCCCCAGCCCCGGCGATGTGTTGTGACTGTTTATGTAAAAATAACAGATCTTTCCAAATATTTATTACTCGATCATGTGCTGAGGAGCGGGTGCCGTGCGCTCAGAAATGGAAAGCCGCCCCCGAGCAGCTGCCAATCTGGGCTGAGGCTGGCTCGGGGATGCGGCTGCCAGGGAAGGGCAGGAGGCAGAGCAGGGGGACCCTGGGGATGCTCACTGCGGCCCGCCTGGGAGGGACAGGCTGTGCACCGGGCTGAAACGAGATCTGCTTGAACGGGCACCTCTCTTAGGGGTTTTTTCACCCCAGACCTTTCCAACAGGCAGGAGTTTGCGTTGGCAGGAACTTTGGAGCGGCTTTGGGGCAGCTCTGGAGGCAGGAGGAGGGGGAGCATCCCCTCGGCGGAGCTGGGGTGCCGGGTACGTGCCTCCTTGTGCAAGGCCAGCAGCTCCAGGCAGCCTTTAACCTTCCGGGACCCCTGTTCCTCCTGCAGGGCCGTGCTGGAGCTGCTGGGCAGGGCAGGGTTGGGGCCGCCCTGCAGCATTCCCTGCATCCCGCAGCGTTCCCTGCGCCCCGCAGCTGCTGCCAGGCACTCAGGGTGGCCGGGGTGGTGCTGTGGGGATCTGCACCGTGATCCCTTCCAAAAGGAAAGGGAAGGTCCCGGTGGGAAGGTTGCTGGCAGCTGGGGTGGAGTTTTGGATGCAGTTGCTGCAGCGGGTTTTCCTGCCCTGCTGAGCCGGCCTGGCCTGGGGTGTGTCACAGGTAGAGGGTGAGGGTCCCTTCTGCTGACGATCAGGGTTTATTCCAGAAATCAAACTGGTGCCGTGGGAAAGCTGGGCACACAGCTGGGGGCTGCTGGTTGTGTGGGAGCTGGAGCTGCAGCTTCCCAGGGGTTACCAGGAGCTCTGCTCCTCCACATCCTGGGGTTACCAGGAGCTCTGCTCCTCCTCATCCTGGGGTCACCAGGAGCTCTGCTCCTCCTCATCCTGGGGTTACCAGGAGCTCTGCTCCTCCTCCTCCTGGGGTTACCAGGAGCTCTGCTCCTCATCCTGGGGTTACCAGGAGCTCTGCTCCTCCTCATCCTGGGGTTACCGGGAGCTCTGCTCCTCCTCATCCTGGGGTCACCGGGAGCTCTGCTCCTCCTCATCCTGGGGTTACCAGGAGCTCTGCTCCTCCTCCTCCTGCCTCTGCTGCCAGCTCCTCAGGCTCAGCAGAGAGGCTCCTCTCTGCTCATCTGCTCAGCACAGGGCACACGGCAAGAGGCCAGTGAGAGCTGCAGACATGGCTGGGCACACACCACTCAGCACGGCTCAGTATTTCTGAAATCTGCCCTATTTTGTTCCTCTAAAGCGCTGCAGAACAGCTGGGAGACATTTCGGGCGAGCTCACAGATTTTTATTGTCCCACTTAGTCTCGTACGTGTGGAGCTCTCCCCTGTACTGCGTTATTAAAACAGCCCGGGTGTAAAGCTGCCCCTGGGCACGACGGCTGGGGCAGGGCAGGTGCTGTGCCGGCGCAGGATCGGGATGGAATGTCCCCTCTTGGCACCAGGGCCGCTCTGGGGGACACCAGGGCTGGCAGGAGCTCTGGGGCTGTGTCCCCGTGCTTTGGGTGAGGGTTCCGGAGCCTGGCGAGCTGGGGAACTGCTAAATTGCTTATGCAAATGTCATTAAAAATGCAAATGGGTTCTTGCAGCGGGACAGAGCCGCATTAAGAAGTAGGGCATACCGTAAGCAGTAATGAAGTCCCAGTGGCCAGCAGGGACGTGGACGGGCACAGCGAGCCAGGAAAGCCCTTTGCAGGGCTCCATGAAAATGAACCAGCTCCTCTCTCCTCTCTGCCCTCCCCCCCGAGCTGCCAGCCCTGATAACGTTCCCATTGAGCCCAGTGGTGTGTGATTGCACAGGGCTGTTCCCACAAACAGCAAACTCAGTCCCTGGCTCGATGGAGATTTTTAGGACAGTGGAAGGCAAAGGCTTCATCCTCTGTTACAACAAAATTCACCTGAACGATAATTTCTTCTAAAAGAAGGTAAAGCATGGAGCGGGTTTGATTTCCTCCTCCCCAGCCATGTGGTTTAAAACCCTTCCCTTAATGTGATCCTGCAGGTAGTGTCTGATTTCACCTTCCCTGCTGACCTTGGCCGAGGGCTGGTGCTCCCGTGTCCCAGCTCTCCGTGGCCATCACCTTGAGCAGGCTCCCGAGCTCGTCCCACACGCTGCTGCCTTCCCTGGGGATAGCTGGGGACAGGGACAGACAGATCGCTGGGACAGAGCTGCCCACTCCTCCCGTAGCAAGGTGACTCCTCCAGCTCTGCGCTGCCTGTCTGGCAGCATCAATAAAACCCTGCTCTAAACAGCTCTGGCTGGAGCAGGGGGGGAGCAGACACGGTAAATCTGCATGTTGGAAATGTTATTTTAATATCTTCTCCGTGGAGCATCGAGCACGGTGCCAAGTACGCGAGCGTGGTGCCAGCTGCAGCCTTTGAACGTCTCGGAGGCAGAGATGCTGCTGTGCAGCAGCACCCGCTGCAGCCTGGCAGGAGGTGCCGGGTTTTCCAGGGCCCGTTTTCCGGGCAGGAGAACCGAGCAGAGCCCTGAAACGCCCTCCCCTTCCCGTGGCTGAGGGGCCGCAGCTGCCAGGGGCAGGGCTGAGGGCTGTGCTGCTCCTGCTGCTGCTGGCAAACCTCTCCTGGGAAGTGAGCATTCCTCTCCTGGCTGGGGCCCAGGAGAGCAGCAAGCATCCTCCCTCCTTCCCTCCTCCCTCCTTCCCGGCCTTCTCCATGCCCTGCCAGGTGCCCAAGCCCCCCAGGTGCAGCCAGGCTGGGCTGGCAGGGGGGTGAGCCCTGTGCCAGCACCTTGGCTTGGCCAGGGCGTGCCTCATGGGGAGGATGAGCACCAGCCCAGCCCGGGAAAGCCAAGCCCTCACCCAGAGCCGGGGCTGAGCGTCCTCTGGGTGGCCCAAGGCGTGCTGTGCTGTGCTGGGGCTGCCCTGCCCTGCCCTCCCTGCAGCTGCTGTTTCCTGCACAGGAAGTGGCAGCGTTTCTTATCTTGGCAGCTCCCTCCGTCCCTGCCAAGAGTTTGGGGCTGAGCAGGGCTGAGGGCAGCTGGAAGGCAGGTTATGGATGCCCCAGTGCTCCACCACCCAGCTCCTGTGCAGGGCTCTATTTTGGGGAGGTCTGACCGCAGGGAGGGGCCGGGTTGTTGCTGGAACAGAAGTTGGGGGGATTGCAGCTCTGTGCCCAGCTCTGTCCGTGCCTGATGTATGCCAGAGCTGGGCAGAGCAGTGTCCTGGGGGCTGAGACTTGTCTGGGGACTGCCATGTGCTGCTGTGTCCCCCTGAGAGTTCCTGCTGCTCTGAGCTCAGCCTGGCTGCCACCAGGATCCCTGTGGGCATCCTTCCCTCCATCCTTCCCTCCATCCTTCCCTCCATCCATCCCTCCATCCATCCCTCCACCTTCTCCTTGGGCTTTGGCCCTGCCCTGGCTCCCAGCACGGTGTTTGTTCTGGTGTGACAAGGCCCGTGCTTGACAAATGGTTTTTCCCTCGCCTGGAAGTTTTCCAAGTCATTGAGCTTTTCCTGAGCTGTTTTTGCCTGCTCTCCTCCCCAGCCTTCTCCTCGTCTCGTGGTGGGAGGCGGCGGCGCTCCGAGGGACCGGCTGGCCCAGGACAAATCCCGTGGGAGTTTCTTCACAGCACAAGCTGGCCTGGAGCTGCAGGGGGGAGAGGCAGGAGCAGGGGGGAGAGGCTGCGACCTCAGCGAGGCTTGGGACAGGGACATCCTTGGTCTCCTGTCCCGTTTCTGTGGGAATCAGGCGAGGGTGTGGAATGTTTTCCAGTGTGGTGCTTCTGGGAGGGTTTCACCTGAGGGCTGAGCGGCTGCTGGGAGGCTGGCTGGGGAGGGGGTCCTGAGGTCCCTGGTAATACCCGGGGTCCCTCCCGGGCTCCTTTCCCCTGACACTTCGGCACAAGTGCTGGAGGGCAGCCCTGGCTGATGGGGTTGACAGAGCGCCCGGCACAGGCAAAGTGCTTCCAAAATAGCAATTTTTTCCTGAAAACTGTGGCAGGGCTGCTGGGCTGTCCCGTGTCGGGCTGCAGCTCGGGAGCCTCTGGCAGAGAGCACTGCTTGCTGCTCCAGCGTTCCCTGGGAGCCTCACCGTGGCGTCTCCTACCCCGCGTGTCCTTCCCTCTCCACATCCAGGTGGTTACATAAAGCCAGAGCTGCTGGCTGCCTCGGGCCTGGAGCCTGTCCCCCTCTGCTCCTCTCAGTGCCCCCGCAGGTGCTGGCACTGGGATGGCACCGGCACAGGGGCCCTGGGCTGGCTGAGGGACCCCGGGGTGCAGGAAATGCACTGGGGATGCTGCTGGGGGGCTGGATGCAGGGAATGCTGCTCAGGGATCCCGGGATGCTGCTCAGGGATCCTGGGATGTGCCCAGGGGCTGGACCCTGCCAGGTGCATCACCAGGACAAATCCGTGACCGAGCTGGCTGCTGCTGTGAACAGGATCTGGAAAATAGGAACGACTCGTTCCCGAGGAGCATCCCCGAACAGTTCCCCGCAGGGTCTGTGCCCCTGCTCTCCGTGGGGCCAGGGCTGTCTGCTCGGGCTGGGGCAGCCAAGCTCTGAGCCTTGCTCAGCCACAGACCTGGGGCGTGCTTGGGACAGACCCTGGCTCCGGACAGACAGACAGACAGACATCCTCTGGGTGTGTGTGACAGGCCCGGACTGCCGCTGGGGCCCCTGGCCGTGGCTCTGCTGTTGTGTTTGCTGATTCCCTGGCCCCCTGCCCACCCCGGGGTGCCCCACAGAGGGGCTGCTGGTGGGAGGGGGCTCCGCAGTGTTCCATCCCTTTGCCCCGGGCTGCTGCTGCCTCCCCGGGCACCGCTGGCTCCTGGTGCTGCCTGATGGGAGTTTCTTTGGAGAGCCTCTGCCGGGGGGTGAGAGCTGCTGGTGGCTTTTTGGGGAGGCCCTTTGGCGAGAGCTGGTGGTGAACATCCCTCCCCTGCCTGCGGCAGCCTGGGGTGTTTGATCCTCGCACCGTGGTAGCAGGGAGCTGTTGAAAGCTCGGGCAGCGAGGGCCAAGCCCTGCCTGGCTTTATTCCTGCTCTGTTTCAAAGCAGCCTCCGTGCCCGTGGAGCCGCTCCTGGCTGAGCCTGTGGCCCCCGGGGCGGCTGCTGGGTGCGGCGGGAGGGTGCAGAGCGTGGGGGGCCGGGGTGGAGCGTGGGGGCTGTGAGTCAGCCCTGCCCGAGCAGATGGAGCTGCTGTGACAGGTAACACTGGGGGGCTGGGGGTGCAGGGGGTGCTGGGGTGCAGTCTCCAGCCCCTGCGGCCCCCCAGAACCCCCCTCAGCTGCAGAGCTCTGGGGAGGCACTGCCTGGGAGAGTCCCAAGCCAAGGGAGCCCTGCCCAGGCGCTGGGGCTCTGTGCAGCAGCAGCGAGGGGCTGCAATAACGCATGCAGCAGCTGCAATAACGCATCCAGCAGAGCGAGGGGCTGCAATAACGCATCCAGCAGCTGCAATAATGCATCCAGCAGAGTGAGGGGCTGCAATAACGCATCCAGCAGCAGCGAGGGGCTGCAATAACGCATCCAGCAGCTGCAATAACGCATCCAGCAGCAGTGAGGGGCTGCAATAACGCATCCAGCAGAGCGAGAGGGAGGCCAGGGAGGGACAGAGGAGCATCCCGAGCTGGTGTGAGTGCCTCTTTGCTCGGTGGTGTGCACAGGAGCTGTGTCATGGTTGCTGCTTGTGCCCGTGCCCAAGGTGCTGCCTGGGCACGTCTGGACTGGGAGGGATCTTTGAAACCGTCTGGTCCGAGTTCATGCCAGTGGTTCCTGTGCTGGTCACCCCAAAAGTGCTGTGCTGGCGGCAGAGGGGACACGGTCAGTGCTTGGTGTTGGAAAGCCGGGGCTGTGCACAGCAACGCCAAGTAAAAACCCTCTGAAGGCAGCTCCACCTTAGCAGGGCCCTGGCTAATGGATGCTTTCACTCGTAGTTAGAGCGAGCTGTTCACGTTCCTGGGTGTTCAGGAAACCCTTCAAACATTGTTTGGTGTGTGGAGAACAAGCCCTCCTAAGATGCTGCCAGCTGAAAACAAGCCTGAGGCAGCAGCAGGGAAGTCATTACTCTTCATATCGGACACAAAAAAATACGTTTCTGTTGTATTCATGATTATTTTTGTTTGCTGCACTTCCTGGAAAGCAGAGGGACCATGCAGTGTTGTGGTTTTTTTTAGAAATGTAGAGGGGAGCAGGATTACAGCCTGTGCAGTGGATAAATGCCTCCCAGCCCTTGCTGTGCAGTAACTCTGGGTTCACGGTCTGCTCCTGGTGGGGTTTTGTTCAAAGAGCTGAAATTGTTCACATTCGGGGGGCTGGTGCTGGACCCCAGCTCTTGGCTCACTGGTCACCCTCTGGAGGGAAGGTGCCCCTTTGGAAGGGCTCCCCAGCCCCCTCACCCTGCAGGGTGTCCCTGTCCCCAGGCTGTTGGAGGGGCTCCAAACACCCTCACCCTGCAGGGTGTCCCTGTCCCCAGGCTGTAGGAAGAGCTCCCAACACCCTCACCCTGCAGGGTGTCCCTGTCCCCAGGCTGTAGGAAGGGCTCCCAACCCCCTCACCCTGCAGTGTGTCCCTGTCCCCAGGCTGTAGGAAGAGCTCCCAACCCCCTCACCCTGCAGGGTGTCCCTGTCCCCAGGCTGGAGCCACCTCTGCTTGCTCGCTCTGGCTCTGGCCAGTGGCACCAGTGCTGGGAAGGCTGGGTGGGCACCAGCTGCAGGCTCAGCTGGAACTGGCACCCTTTGAGTGCTGGCTCTTCACCCAGCTGGCCTGTCTGGAGGCGCAGGCAGCCCCTGGCAGTGCCACTTGGGCTCTGCTTTTGGAAATAACACACTGCTCAGAATATCCAACGTGAACGGGGAGGGGGGGCTGCAAGGAAGAAGATGGGAGTGCAGTTCCCCTCTCTGTCTTGGAGATAAGCTACACAATCCAGCTTCAAGCGAGTTGCATTATTAGCACGTTGGGGACTGGGTTTTTGTCTGCCTTGAACAGGATTAGTACGCTGTGACTAAAAGGAATGGCTTCAAAGCAGGCATCTTGTGGGGCTGGGAGCTGGGAGAGCCCAGGCTGGGCTGCTGGGGGTTATCTGTGCTGGGACTGCCCTCTCCTAATGCCTGACCTCTCCCTGGGCAGCACTGATCCTGCCGGGATACCTTCCCATACTTCTCCTCCTCCCGAGAGTCTGACCCGGCGTTTCAATTACAATATTAAATTACCAGGTCACCAGAGTCAAAGTAGGCTGCCAAGTTTTTAATGATCTTCTCTTTCTTCTCATGTGGAGTTGTTTTTTTTTTTCCGAGCCTCCTTTCCATCTCTGCACTTTTAATTGAGCCCATCTGTAATTTAACACATCGCCACAGTTGTGTAACTGGTGCAGGGTTTTAGGAGGACTCGGTGCTCATCCTCAGGGACTGCAGCAGCTTTCCACTGGCTTCCAGTGCCTTCCTAAGAACCCCAGAACTAATTGCCAGGACCGTTTAATCTGCTCCCTCGGGGCTTTGATTAATCACAGAGTGCTTATTTCTCATCTCTGGCTGCTGCAGGAGCTGAGGGTGTCGTGGTGGGCTGGGGCTGGTCCCCAGGCTGGCGTGTGGCTGTTGGTGAGTGCAGCTGGCTGCAGGCACCAGGGGTGTCCTCAGGAATGTCCCCAGGGAGCAGACCCCAGCCCCTTGGGGTCAGGTCTGGGCTCAGAGGGGCTGCAGGGTGTCCTCGGTGCCTGTCCCCTCCTGTCTGAGGTACAAGCCGAGCCTGTCCATCAATCCTGCATCCCAGGAGCTTCTGCTCTGCCTGAGCTGGGCCAGCCCCTGGCTGTTCCTCCTCCCACAGCAGCGGTGTCCCTGCTTGGCCACGCTGGCCCCAGGTGTGGGGCTGTCCCCTCCAGCCCAGCGTGTCCCTCTCTCTGTGCCAGCCTCCCCGGATCACAGGGCTCGTAATCCAGGCTGTAAAGGAACGACTTAGAAGGGATTGTTCGCATGGAAAGAACCAAATTCCAGCTCGAAAATCTCCCTGACGCTGCAGCGGGAGCTGGCTGTGAGGGAGGGCTGGGGAAGCTCCTTCCCCTCGGGGTCCTGCAGGCTGCTGTGGGGTGGGAGCTGGAGCTGCCCTGGCTCCGGCCAGGTGCCTGCAGGGACAGTGCCTCCTTCTCCTGGCCCGCAGCTTCCCTCCAGCCTGGCTCTGTGCTGGGGGCACCAGGGTCTGGGGACAGGGGCAGCGTGGTGTCTGCATGCCCCGGGGCCACCCCAGGCTGCAAAGAGCCCCTCTGAGGGGTCTCCAGGAGCTGCTGGTGGTCTCTCCATGGCTCGTTTTGTGGTGGGACTGGGCCGTGCCCCTGCACGGTCTGGGGACAGGCACAGGGCAGGGGAGGAGCTGCTCCCCCAGGGTGTCTTTGGGCGTTGGGATGCTCTGCCCGCTGCTCCCAAGCAGCTTTTTCACCCAAACAGGGTGGAGAGGAAGCAGGAGCTGGACTTGTGCCATGCCCTGGGGTGGAGGAGCTCAGCCTCTGCCACATGTGCCAGCAAGAGCCACAAGAGCCGGGCCAGCTGCATCACTCGTGCTGCTGCCTGGGGCAGCCCTGTCCCTGGGCGCTGCCGGTGGCTCTGCAGAGTGAGGATCTCTCCCCGATCCGAGCTCTGCTGCTGCCGTGGTCCCGTGCCCACCCACTCCCCTTCCCCTGCCGGGGATGATGGATGCCGCTCATCCCGCCTGGTTCAGCGCGTTCATTGTCATGCCGGGGATGTTGTCAGCTCGTTCTGGTGCTTCATGGAGAGCTGCGGGCGGCTCGGGCTGCTTTGTTCGTGAAGTCCTTCCAAAGGCCGGGCCCAAAATACTCAGCCCCTTTCAATGAAAAAAGAGGGGTGTTAAAGACGCCCCTTGGAGAAGCACAGCCCCCCTGCGCCCCCTGCCCGGCTGCTGGGCTGGCGTGGGCACTGGGGGCCCTGGATTCACAGGAGTGGCGCTGGCCAGGGCTTACCCACAAGCTGCAGAAGCTGCACTCGTACCCAGCTGTGACAGCAGAATGCTGCTGCAGCTTGGCCGCAGTTGATGGTGACATCCCAGGGCCCCTGGTGTCCCTGCCCTTGTTCCCCAGGCAAGGAGCACCCAGCACACGAGCCCGGACCTGCCTCTCGTCACCTTCCCCATCCCTGGAGCTGTTCCTGGTGCTGCCCAGAAATCCCGCGGATCACAGCTGCTTTCACTCTGTCTCCCTGGAGCTGGCGGTGGGAAAACAGCGGAGGGCTGAGGAGCTGAGATTGCTGTGCTGTAAGAACCCCAGAAAGCTTTTAACCAAAGCTGGGGATTAAATCCAAAGAGCACAAATTTTAGCTCAGCTTCTCTCTCTGTGTGTGCTAAGTGATTAAAAGCTGTAAAGCGCTGTCAGAAATTCAGGACTTCCCCTCCTGGAGCCCTTCTTTCCCCTTATTTTATGATTACCATGCTTCACTGCCTCTGTTTGATGTCGTGAGTGTGATTTTTTAGCATGGAAAGGAAAGTCGTGGGCAGCTCTGCCTGGGGCACATTTTGGTCCCTCACCGGGGCCGGGCTGGTGCCTCTGACCCCGGGGGTTTGCCCAGCGTAGGTGGAGCAGCACAAAGCTCCCTTAAAAAGTCTTTTTCTCCTTTTTTTTTTTTTTTTTTTTTTTTTTTTTGGTGTTATTTTGTTTCCTTCAGTTTTGCTAATCTGAATTCCAAGCTGTTTCCTGAAGCTGTTGTTCCTCGGGAAGTGGAGACGTTATCCAAATGAGAGTATCCACAGGTTGGAAGGGAGCAGCTCCACACTGAGATATGCTGGAAATAATCCTTGAGCTTCCCTGATATTGGAGCCATCTGCCAAAGCTCAGCTCCGGCAGCTCCCCGGGGATGCTTGAACTCCTCCCTGGCTTTGATTTTGAGCTGAATCTTGCTTGAACCTTCTTCTGTCTCCGTTAACTCTCCATCTGTCTCCCTCACTTGACATGCTGTATCCAAGACTGTTCCCGGTGCTTCCAGACCTCTGCCTGGCCTGAGGAGAGGAACAGAGGCTTCCCTTCGGTGGGGATGTGTGTTCTGGGAAGGGCTGAGCTCAGGAGCCACCAGAGGTGACGTCCCTGAATTATTCATGGGGGGAGATTGATGATTCCCTTCTCCAGAACGCTGGGACAAGGAGTTCATGCAATGCAATTAGAGCAACAAATGGAGCTCGAGTGGAAGGCAGGGCTGCTCGTGGGCTGCAGGCAGGGCTCTCTCCTGCGGGGAGCTGTGTGGCAGGGCTGGGTGCCCTCCTGCAGCTGAAGACGTTCCCTGTGGGAGATGGGGCCAATCCCACCTCCTGTGCCGAGGCACGGGGGCATTTGTCACCCCTGCTCCTCCGTGGGCCAGGGGTGCCACGGGTTTGTGCTCTTCAGAATGGGCTCGGCAGCCTCAGGAGTTTGCCAGTGAAGCGCTGCCCTGAGCCTTTGCCATTCCTGGGAATACCTGTGCCTGTGCTGGGCTGGCTCCCAGGGTGGCCTGGAGCCTGTGTGAGGAGCTTGAAGCTCAGACGAAGGGCTTTTGGGGCTTGTCCTGGGCAGAAACCCTGGCCCGGGAGGGATTTTGTACTCTGAGAGCAAATCCTTGGGCCCCCTTGGGCAAAGCACCCGAGCGTGTGAGGTGAGGGATGGCAGGGAACGCTCCTGAGCCTGTTCAGGGGCGGAAGCAGGAGGGGAGGGAATGTCCTGCAGGAGCAGGGAGCATTGCAGCCCCGGCTGGGAGTGCTGCTCCCGGCTGCTGCAGCTGCTGTGCTGCAGGAATTCGTGCAGCAGGATGCCAGCTGCCCCAGCCCTGCGCTGCTGCTCGGAGCTGCAGCCTGGCCACTGCATCCTGGGGACACCTGGGCCTGGGGCAGCTCTGCTGCTCCCTTCCCGGGGACAGCAGCCCTGGCCTGCTGGAGCTGCAGCCAGACGTGTGTTCTGCAGCCTTCAAACGCCTGGAACACATTTTGATGTGGTTTCTCTGATTGGCAGCTCCTGGAATCAGCAGGGAATCAGCAGGGAAACTGCTTTATGGTTTTTCTGGAGGGTTTTTGAGCAGTGGTTTAAGCCAAGACGCCTTTCTCTGTGTCTGTGTGTGTATATATATATATTTAAGCAATACTGTGTTAGCATTTTCTAGCATTTTCTCTCTTTTCATCCTCCACAATTAGATGTTTCCTAGGGTTTGAGAATGCCCTGCTGCTGTTGTGGTTTCTTAGCTCTCAAACCCAACCTTCCAGGAGGTCTTTCCTCCCAGGACTGTGTCAGGATCCCAGGGAACAGAGGTGTGTGATCTTGCCCTGATGTTTTGGTGCAAATCTTTTCAGATCTGAGACCCTGTGCTGGGGCAGCTGTGAAAAATGTGCATTCCAGCAAACCTCCTGAGGCTGTGGAGAGCCGCTGGGCTCAGGGCTCTGCCTCTTGCCTTCCACAGGGTTTGTGTCCTTCCCTTCTCCCAGGACGGGTCTCCCCAGACCCCTGCAATGGAGCTGGCCCTGAAGGAGAGTTTAGGGTCAGGAAACTCTCCTGCATTATGCAGTAAGGAGTGGGAAAGGTTAATCTGTCATTCTTGTTGTGTACAAATGGCTTGGGATGTTTGCAGCCAGCCGGTGGGATTTGATAACTTTATTACCCAAATAAGAAGATTTACAAATTAACTGTCTAATTAGCAACCTGGGAAAGCTGCCGCTCGTGCTGGGGTTCCTAAACTGACAAAGACACGGGCTGAGACTGCTCGAGTGTGATGGCAGCAGGAGGGCACGGCAGTGGGAAGATCCCTGCAGCCTCCTTGCTTCCGTTGGGCACGTCACGTTTAGGAGCTGAGGCAGGACTGCTGGCATGGGATCCTGCTCCTGATCCACCCCGCTGGCCCTGTTTTCCCTGTGCGTGGAGGGAGCACTCACCCTTGCCATGGCAGGGACACCTTCCACTGTCCCAGGGTGCTCCAAGCCCTGTCCAGCCTGGCCCGGGACACTGCCGGGGTGGCCTTTAAGGTCCCTTCCCACCCCAACCATCCCATGGCCAGTTGAGCCTGGTGGCCCTGGTTTCCCCTGCAGAGCTGGAATGATCCCAGCTCCACGGGGAGCTCCCAGCAGAGCCCAGCCTCTGGCAGCAGCGCCTGTGCTCGGGGTGTTACGGAGCTCTCCGAGTCTGTGCACGCACTTCAGGAGAAATCCCTGCTAATAGAGTTCTAATTTCTTCCTTCCTGCTTCCCAGATGCTTCTGTCTCCATATACAAATGACAGAAATGGTGAGCAATGCTTTCAAGAAAATGTTTGTTTGTTTGACTCAGAAAAGCAAGTGAGAGGTCCTGCGAGGAGAGAGCTCTTGGCAGCTGTTCTGCCTCTGAAACCTTCTGGGTTTGTTTTTGTTCACAATGGAAAATGTGAAAAGGAACACGAATTTACAGCTGGATGTGGCAGGGCACAAAGAGGGGATTGTGAGGTTCATGGCTGATGTCACTTGCCTTTTCCTTGTTCCTTAGGGAAAATCCCACGTTGCTGCAACTGGGACCTGCTCCGCTCTTGCCCAGCTCAGTTTGGCTCCCGGGCTCTGTCTCCAGACCTCAGTCCCTGCTCCTCATCTTGCACAGGCCCTTATTCAGTGGAACCACAGCTCTGGGGAAGGGATGTGCTGGATGGGAGAGCCCTGAGGCAGAGCAGAGCGTGGTGCCTGGGCTGCCCCAGAACCAGGGCTCGTTCCCTGGGCTCCCCAGAACCAGAGCCTGTTCCCTGGGCTCCCCCAGAACCAGGGCTCATTCCCTGGGCTCCCCCAGAACCAGGGCTCGTTCCCTGGGCTCCCCCAGAACCAGAGCCTGTTCCCTGGGCTCCCCCAGAACCAGGGCTCGTTCCCTGGGCTCCTCCAGAACCAGAGCCTGTTCCCTGGGCTCCCCCAGAACCAGAGCCTGTTCCCTGGGCTCCCCCAGAACCAGGGCCTGTTCCCTGGGCTCCCCCAGAACCAGGGCTCATTCCCTGGGCTCCCCCAGAACCAGAGCTCATTCCTTGGGCTCCCCCAGAACCAGGGCCTGTTCCCTGGGCTCCCCCAGAACCAGGGCCTGTTCCCTGGGCTCCCCCAGAACCAGGGCTCGTTCCCTGGGCTCCCCCAGAACCAGGGCTCGTTCCCTGGGCTCCCCCAGAACCAGGGCTCATTCCCTGGGCTCCCCCAGAACCAGGGCTCATTCCCTGGGCTCCCCCAGAACCAGAGCCTGTTCCCTGGGCTCCCCCAGAACCAGGGCTCGTTCCCTGGGCTCCCCCAGAACCAGGGCTCATTCCCTGGGCTCCCCCAGAACCAGAGCCTGTTCCCTGGGCTCCCCCAGAACCAGGGCTCATTCCCTGGGCTCCCCCAGAACCAGAGCCTGTTCCCTGGGCTCCCCCAGAACCAGGGCCTGTTCCCTGGGCTCCCCCAGAACCAGGGCTCATTCCCTGGGCTCCCCCAGAACCAGGGCTCGTTCCCTGGGCTCCCCCAGAACCAGAGCCTGTTCCCTGGGCTCCCCCAGAACCAGGGCTCGTTCCCTGGGCTCCTCCAGAACCAGAGCCTGTTCCCTGGGCTCCCCCAGAACCAGAGCCTGTTCCCTGGGCTCCCCCAGAACCAGGGCCTGTTCCCTGGGCTCCCCCAGAACCAGGGCTCATTCCCTGGGCTCCCCCAGAACCAGAGCTCATTCCTTGGGCTCCCCCAGAACCAGGGCCTGTTCCCTGGGCTCCCCCAGAACCAGGGCCTGTTCCCTGGGCTCCCCCAGAACCAGGGCTCGTTCCCTGGGCTCCCCCAGAACCAGGGCTCGTTCCCTGGGCTCCCCCAGAACCAGGGCTCATTCCCTGGGCTCCCCCAGAACCAGGGCTCATTCCCTGGGCTCTCCAGAACCAGAGCCTGTTCCCTGGGCTCCCCCAGAACCAGGGCTCATTCCCTGGGCTCCCCCAGAACCAGGGCTCATTCCCTGGGCTCCCCCAGAACCAGAGCCTGTTCCCTGGGCTCCCCCAGAACCAGGGCTCGTTCCCTGGGCTCCCCCAGAACCAGGGCTCATTCCCTGGGCTCCCCCAGAACCAGAGCCTGTTCCCTGGGCTCCCCCAGAACCAGGGCTCATTCCCTGGGCTCCCCCAGAACCAGAGCCTGTTCCCTGGGCTCCCCCAGAACCAGGGCCTGTTCCCTGGGCTCCCCCAGAACCAGGGCTCATTCCCTGGGCTCCCCCAGAACCAGGGCTCGTTCCCTGGGCTCCCCCAGAACCAGGGCTCATTCCCTGGGCTCCCCCAGAACCAGGGCTCGTTCCCTGGGCTCCCCCAGAACCAGAGCCTGTTCCCTGGGCTCCCCCAGAACCAGGGCTCATTCCCTGGGCTCCCCCAGAACCAGGGCCTGTTCCCTGGGCTCCCCTCGGGCCCCTGGGGCTGGGCTCTCATCGTGTGGGGCAGGCATGGCGTGGATGCTGGGAGCTGAGCATCCCTGGGGCTGGCTGCATGCAGAGTGTGGGTGGCCAGGCCAGCCCTGGCAGCCAGGAGGTGACAGAGGTGACCGAGGTGACACGGCTGTGAGGTGCTGCCTCTGCTCCCCAGCCTGGGGAGCCCCAGCAGCGCTGCCGCCTCCAGCTGCAGGGTCAGAGGGGCTGAGGCCCTTGGAGGAGGGTCTGGGCCATCAGCTGAAGTTACCTACAGTGACAAATGATTCCTTAGGCTCTGTCACTGAAGGTGAGGTGCTTATTTGGCATTTGGGAAAAAACCAGCCTTGAAATACAGAGCTTTGGCTGCACAAACTGCAGAAACAGTGCTGGCAACTTCAGGCAGGCACGTGCTGAAAGGGTTTGGTGGCCGTGGGGATGGGGTTTAGCTCTGGATTCTGCTTGGAAGCCTGGGCAGTGGCAGTGGGGATTGATTTCCCTCTCCTAGAAGGGCAGGGCTGGCATTGACGTGTGTGAGGGGAGGAAGACGTGCGTGTCTTCTGGTCTGGCAAACGGAGGCTGGGGAGATGCTGGAGAAAAGCAGAGCTGTGGGAGGAACATTGCCCACCTGTTCCCTTCGGTACAATCTTCCATTTTTGGCCACATGCACTTTTCAGCTCAGATTCCGCGAGCGCCAGATTCTCCCTCTTTTTATTCCCAGCAGTGACCTCAGAGCGTGTGCCACGAGTGACAATGAGCTCAGAGGAACAGAATTGTTCCCAGCCCTCCTCTGACGTTCACTCCGCACTTTGTTCTGCCGAGTTTTGCCAAAATGCCTGCTCTGGCTGGGGGTATTCCATAAGGTTTAAAAACCTGCCAGGGGTTTGCTTAAAAACCCTCCTGGCACTGCTCAGAAATCCATGGGGCCGGGGTTTGTTGTGTTGCCTCTTGGCTCTCATGGTGCCGTGCCCTGACCCTGTCCCTGTGTTCTCTTTGCAGTTTGCTGCTTAGTGGTGCACAAGAGGTGCCATGAATTCGTCACCTTCTCCTGCCCCGGTGCTGACAAGGGCCCTGCCTCGGATGTAAGTACAGCTCCTGGGCTGGGCTGGGGCTCCCTGGGCTGACAGCACCTGCACAAGGTGTTCCTCTGGCTCCCTGGGCTGACAGCACCTGCACAAGATGTTCCTCCAGCTCCTGGGCTGCCAGCACCTGCACAAGGTGCTCCTCTGGTTCCCTGGGCTGACAGCACCTGCACAAGGTGCTCCTCCAGCTCCTGGGCTGATAGCACCTGCACAAGGTGCTCCTCCAGCTCCCTGGGCTGACAGCACCTGCACAAGGTGTTCCTCCAGCTCCCTGGGCTGCACAAGGTGCTCCTCCAGCTCCCTGGGCTGACAGCACCTGCACAAGGTGCTCCTCCAGCTCCTGGGCTGACAGCACCTGCAAAAGGTGCTCCTCTGGTTCCCTGGGCTGCCAGCACCTGCACAAGGTGCTCCTCCAGCTCCCTGGGCTGACAGCACCTGCACAAGATGTTCCTCCAGCTCCTGGGCTGCCAGCACCTGCACAAGGTGCTCCTCTGGTTCCCTGGGCTGACAGCACCTGCACAAGGTGTTCCTCCAGCTCCCTGGGCTGCACAAGGTGCTCCTCCAGCTCCCTGGGCTGACAGCACCTGCACAAGGTGCTCCTCCAGCTCCTGGGCTGATAGCACCTGCACAAGGGGCTCCTCCAGCTCCTGGGCTGATAGCACCTGCACAAGGTGCTCCTCCAGCTCCCTGGGCTGACAGCACCTGCACAAGGTGTTCCTCCAGCTCCCTGGGCTGCACAAGGTGCTCCTCCAGCTCCCTGGGCTGACAGCACCTGCACAAGATGTTCCTCCAGCTCCTGGGCTGCCAGCACCTGCACAAGGTGCTCCTCTGGTTCCCTGGGCTGACAGCACCTGCACAAGGTGTTCCTCTGGTTCTCTGGGCTGAGGGCACCCCAGGGTTGCTGTTTCACAGTTTATGGGAAGGTGTAGGTTGGAAAAGCCTCTAAGAATCATCAAGTCCAACACTCCCCAGCTCTTCCAAGGCCACCACTACCCCACCTCCCCACGTGCCACACCCACATGGCTTTCAAAGCCCTCCAGGGACTGAGGTTCTGTAGTTGTGGGGACTCTCAGGGTTTCTGGGGTACTGAAAGCTCTCAAACCACCCCGTAACTTGTGCTCAGCAGAGCAGAGGGAACACACGGGGAGGCAGAGATTTCCCTTGGGGGCTGAGCCTGCAGCCTTGCCCCGATGTCCTTCAATCCCTTGTGCCACCCCCCAGCACTCGCAGCTGAGTCCCCACCCCTGTTTCCCCGAGGATTTCTTGCCCTGAGGATCCCCGGGCTCGGGGGCAGCGGAGCTGGGGAGCCCGGCTCTGCCAGCACCACTCAGGTCTGTCTGGCAGGTTCTGGCTTTTACCGTGGAAACTGGCTAATTTGGGGAACTGCTGGGAGAGAGGAGCTCGAATTGGGGAAACGACAGAGCACCACCACAGCTCTCACCCTTAAAAATAGAAGTGGTGGGAGCAGGCGGCGTAACAGGCTGCGGAAGGTGGAGGCTAAACACGCGTTGTGTCCCCCCGGAACGGGGCTGGGCCCCGGCAGGGCAGAGGGGGCTTTGGGGATGAGGCTCTCGGGGGGCAGCAGCAGCTGGTGAGGTTTGTGCTGGTGGCTGTTCCGCCCCTGAGCCCTGCTGCCTGTGCAGCCCCCCCGGGAGCAGCTGCGGCACCCACGGCCCTTCCTGCGCCGGTGCCACCAGCCCAGGAGGAGGTGGCAGGGTGGCGCTGCTGTCACCCACGGGACAGAAGCCCCTGAGGGCTTCCTGTGCCAGGGACAAGCAGGGACTGCCGGTGGAGGCGTGGGCAGGAGCTGTGCCTGCCTGGAGCGAGGGAGGGAGGCTGGGCTGGGATGCTGGAGCATCCCTGCTCCCTGTCCATGGCACTGCCAGGGTCGGCGCCGGGAGCAGGGGGTCTGTGGCTGTGCGCACAGCCTCTGTGCCACTGCCCTGGCCACGACAGGTCCCTTCAGGGGATGGGGCTGCAGAGAGGGAAGTGAAGGCTTTGAGCTGCTCACCTTCCCACCTCGGCCTTTCCAGGCAGTTCCACTCCCTGCCGCCGCTGCTGGGGCAAGGACAGCTGAGGGGGCAGAGGGAACGAGGGAGTGGTGCTGGGTGACCCTCCCTGAGGGTCCCGCTGGCCACCCGGGCAGTGCAGGTGTTCCTGTCCCTCTGTGGCCCGTGGGGATGTGGCAGATGTCCCCGTGCGTGCCACACTCCACGGAGAGCTGGCGGTGCCGGAGGTCTCAGAGCCCCTTGGCCCTTTGCTGTGACGGATGTGGCACTGTGACAGATGTGGCACTGTGACAGATGTGGCACTGTGCGGTTCCCTCCGGCCTGTGGCTGCAGCTCTGGCACTGTCAGTCTCTCTGTCCCCTGTCACCTCAGACACACACGGGCAGTGGCAGTGAGTCCCCTGGTGCTGTGACCCGCCCCGGGGGTCGGTGTCACCCGCACAGATCCCTGCTTCGGAGTGCGCTGTGCGTGCCCAGATGGAGTCTGGCTGCTGAGGCTGCAGTGCAGAGCCAGGGGCAAGGAGCTGCTGAGCAGAGCCCCAGCCGGGCAGGTGACACTGAGGGACACCAGCCCATGGCTCAGGGTGGCCCTGGGAGCGGCCGGGCAGTGCCCAGGGGACAGCAGTGCTGGAATTGCTCACCCTGCTGCAGGCACAGGGGCTTGGCAGCAGGGCAGGGTCCTGCCTGCAGGGCTGTGCCAGGCACCAGCTGGCCCTGCCCGGCACCTGCGGGGCACCTGGGCACTGCCAGGGCACTGTTGGGACACCTGGACACTGCCAGGACACCTTGGCACTGCCAGGGCACTGCCCGGGCACTGTTGGGACACCAGGGCACTGCCAGGATACTGCTGGAACACCTGGGCACTGCCAGGGCACTTCCTGGGCACTGCCAGGGCATGCTCTCCTGTCCCCTCTGAGGCTGGGCAGCACGTTTTGCCTCCCCTGGCACCAGCCCTGCCCGGGCAGTGGCACACAAGGACAGAGAGGCCCCTCGGGCAGGCAGGTCCCAGCTGGTCTCTGCAGCAGCTCTGGGTGACCCTGGGCAGCCTCTGCCAGGGACGGGAAGGGTCTGAGTGAAATTGTCACAGCTCCAACAGACCCCACTCTGTAGCAGGGCCAGTGTGAAGGCCCGTGGTCACATTCCGTGTCACTCACTGCTGTCCCTGGGGCAGCACTGGCACCCTGGCACGGGCAGCAGACAGGTAACAGCTGCCTAGCAGTGCTCGGTAATCTTTTAATGCATAGCTTCTGACAACGAAGATGGAATGCAGTTCTTGGGACTCAGGCGGGGAGAAAATAGCCCTTTTATTGCTTTTTTTTGTCCTTTTTCTTTTTTTTCTCTTCAGCAAAGGCTGCCAGAGCCCCTCGGGTCTGTCCCCTGCCTCCCTGACACAGGGGTGTCGCTGGGGGATGCAGGCAGGGCGAGCTTCCTTCCTCCTGCACTGTCAGTCCTGCTCTTCCAGCAGCATAATTATATGCATAATAGATCATATTTGTAATTATATAATCATATAATCCTTAAGGAGCTTTGAATTGGGAGAGGAAGAGCTGCTCCAGCCCTCAGTAATGCCTCGCTGGCCTCAGCACTGAGCCAGGGAAAGCTGGAGCTCCCTGTGCCCCGCGGCCGCTGCCAGCCGCAGGGAGGATCAGAGCCACCTGCTCTGGGGACAGAGCCACCGGGCTGTGCTGCTCACAGGGCTGGCTTTGGGCGGCTCTGCCACCAACAGGACTCTCCAGGGAGCCCCGCAGAGGGGAGTTTGTTTTATTGCAGGTGTCAAACCCCTGCAGCGGGCCGGCAGTTCTGCTGGGCTGCAGAGGGACGGGAGCAGGGCAGGGATGCTGCAGCCTGGGCTGGGGCTTTGCTGGGAGCCCAGAGCTGCTCTTGCCTGTGGCCTAGGCCTGGAGCCAAGGATAAAAAATGTGTTGAAAGAAAAATATCTTCCAGCTTCGCTCCTTGATCTCTGTGTCTCCACGGTGCTGGAGAATCGAGGAGAAAACCATTTTGTACCTGTACAGTGCTTGTGCTCTACCCGAATGTTTCCAGTTTAACAGCTGAAAATTACCATTTCTGGACTAGAACTCTGCCCTGGAAGCTCAGGGGCGCTGGAGGGGGTGGAGGCTGGGGTGTGCACTGAGAACCTGGGGGAGCTGGTGCCGCACGCCCGGGGAGCAGAGCAGAACCCTTGCAGAGCAGGGAAATGTCAGAGCGTCTGTCTCTGCTGAGGGCTCCCACTTTGGGGTGTTTCTGTTTGATCTGGCTGTGTTTGAACCTCCGCGAGGAGAGTGGGAGTGTGGCTGTGTGTTTAACCTTGGCAAGGCTGCCGAGCAGGAGCTTCCATCTGGGAGAGAGGACTAATTACACATGATAGTGTCTCCAAGCGGGGAAAAATGAAAGATTAATTGCTTCTTGCAGCAGGGAGCGAAGCAGTGGCTGGAGCCACTGGTGCTGCAGACACGGGGCTGCGTTTGTGCTGCACGGGTCTGCAGGCAGGGCTCCTCACTGGTGTCCTGCGTGCCTGGGGTCTCTCCTGAAGAAGGGAGAGCTGGTGAGGAGGGGCTGACAGCCCAAAGCCCCCTCCCTGTGTGTGACTGACCCACAGCCAGGTCCCCAGGACCCAGAGTCAGCCTGTGTAATGTATTCCAGTTGGCAAACCTAATTATAGCTGGAGCTATTAGTAGAATGCATAATTATTTAAATTGTAGGCAAAATAATCATTAAAATGACCTTCTTTGCACGATCCTGTTAAAGGTCATCTAATCAGGATGTGTTAATAAATATCAGAGTTGCTCTGGGAAGGGAACGGGCCAGTGTAGCTACATTTCAATTTTGTGTGTAAATTGTTTGTGGCTCGGGGAGAGGACCTCAGGCAGGATTCCAGGAGGGATTTCTCCATGGAAAGGGCTCCATGCTGTGCCCCAGTGCCGTCCCTGAGCACAGGTCCCCAATCCCTGCTCACAGCTCCTTTCCTCCTGGGCTGCCCTGGCCGGCGCCTTGGCAAACCCTCACAACCTTCCTGCAACTTGCTGCTTTCTGTTCTGCTGCTAATTAACTTCTCCAGCTCTCGTGCTGTGCCATCTGCCCCCGGGGCAGGGCACCTGCTCGCTCTGGCAGCTCCCGCGGGATGAAGATGTCTCTGCCCTGCTCCCTCCCAGCCCCTTCTGCTGCCTGCCCGGCCCCACCAGAGCCCTCTCTTCCTGCTGCCAGGGCTCCAGCCCAGGGACCGAGCAGCTCTTCCCCCTTGCCTCGGGGCAGGCAGGGCTCTGTGAGCCAGCCCAGAGGGGCTGCAGCCGGTGCTGGGGTCCGTGCCCTTCCCGGGCTCGGGGGCTGGCCAGGGTTTGTCCCTCGCCGGGAGGGAGGTGAGCTGGGGGTGCAGCCTGTGCCCAGCCCTGCAGCAGGGAGCTGCTGGGGCTCTCTGGGCTGTGCCAGCAGCTGCAGGCTGCGGGGAAGGTGCAGGGGAGCCCCCACTCCTGGAGGGGCAGTGAAATGACTCCCAGGGCATGTGTGAGTTACCACACACGTCTGAAGGGTGTTGGGACGCAAACTGCTCTGGCACAGCGGCCGAGCTCGGCTTTTTCCTGCTGCTGGGAAAGAGAGAGCGTTCTGTTTGGTGTTGGCAGCAGCAGCCAGAGGAAAGGACTGTCATCCCCATCCTGTGCAGCTGTCTGAGAGAGGGTGACATCTCTGGCAATAGAATGTGTTTGCTGCTGGGGCAGGCAGTGTTTGACACGGGAGCAGCCCCAGCACGGTGCCCGTGGCTGCTGCTCCTTCCCCAGGAGTGTCCCCATCCTGCTCCTTCCCCCGGAGCTGTCCCCATCCTGCTCCTTCCCCTGGAGCTGTCCCCATGCTGCTCCTTCCCCAGGAGCTGTCCCCATCCTGCTCCTTCCCCAGGAGTGTCCCCATCCTGCTCCTTCCCCAGGAGTGTCCCCATCCTGCTCCTTCCCCTGGAGCTGTCCCCATCCTGCTCCTTCCCCCAGAGCTGTCCCCATCCTGCTCCTTCCCCTGGAGCTGTCCCCATCCTGCTCCTTCCCCAGGAGTGTCCCCATCCTGCTCCTTCCCCAGGAGTGTCCCCATCCTCAACCTGCTCCTTCCCCCAGAGCTGTCCCCATCCTGCTCCTTCCCCAGGAGTGTCCCCATCCTGCTCCTTCCCCAGGAGTGTCCCCATCTTCAACCTGATCCTTCCCCAGGAGTGTCCCCATCCTACTCCTTCCCCAGGAGTGTCCCCATCCTCAACCTGCTCCTTCCCCAGGAGTGTCCCCATCCTGCTCCTTCCCCACCAGGGTTTGTTGAGTGCAGGCAGTAAGCTGTGGCTGTGTTGTATTTGCTATTGTGCTCTTTAAATCACTATGAAATTCACTTTAAAATGGTCTCTTCCCATGAACTGTGCTAATTCTTCTTCAGCAGAGATAATTTGAAGCTTTCTTTGCAATGAGACGGGGAAAGCAGCAGCCCCTGATCTTGAAGGCAAGGCTCTGTGTTCTGTCAAAGGCAGCGAATGTGAGTGCAGAGCTTTCAGACCCCCTGGGCTGTCCATGTGGGGCCAGCTGCCCCTTCCCGAGGCTCTGCTGCAGGAGGTTTGGATCTCCAGTGCTCTGGGAGAGCAGCGACAGGGACACCTTCCACTGTCCCAAGCCCCATCCAGCCCGGCCTGGGACACTCGGGGATCAGGGGCAGCCCAGATGCTCTGCGCCCCTGTGCCAGGGCTGCCCACCCTCCAGGGAGGAGTTTTATTCTTATTTAACAAGGAAACAGGAGGAACTTCAGATGCAATGAGTCAGGGATGGGATATTGCAGGGGGTGCTGGCTCTGCAGCAGCACTGACAGGGAAGGGAAGGGAAGGGAAGGGAAGGGAAGGGAAGGGAAGGGAAGGGAAGGGAAGGGAAGGGAAGGGAAGGGAAGGGAAGGGAAGGGAAGGGAAGGGAAGGGAAGGGAAGGGAAGGGAAGGGAAGGGAAGGGAAGGGAAGGGCCATGCACTGGCTCTGCTCATGGTGTTTTCCAGCTCTGCTCCAAAGAAAGCTGCTCCTGCCCCGTTCTTCAGGCTGGCTCAGTGCTGGTGGGGGAGGAGTGGAGCCTTTTCTTTTCTTGGCAAACTTCTTTTTAACCATTCTCGTTTTAAGCCTCAGCATCTGCATACGCAGTGTTCTCGTCAGTCCTGTCTCCGTGGTACAAAAATAGTCTCTTTGTGCAGCGGCTTCAGCCCTGCTCAGAAACGATCCCCACAACTGCTGGGTTCTGGCACTTTCCGAGGCGCTGGCCAAGGTGGCCCAAGCCCCTCTCAGCCAGAGCCCAGCAGCTCCATCCCCCTGGCAGCCTGTGGCTGTGCCCCGTGGCTGTGAGTGCCTCAGGGCAGGGGCTGGCAGCACAAGGGGAAGCCCAGCTCTGGGCAGGGGTGCTGCTTTGGGGAGCCCAGCCTGCTCTGACTCTTCGCTTTTCCAGCTCCGGCTTCTCAAGCTCTGGGTCCCAGAGGGACTTCAACGTGCTTCTCGAGGATGGGAATTGCCTCCTTGTGCACAGAGCTGGTGGTTTTATGAATGACTGACGCTCTGGCTTGCCTGAGCAGGAGTCTCTGTGCCTGGAGGGAGTGCGGCAGCTCGGGGGCGATCCCTGGGGTGGCACAGCTGGCACGTGGCTGCTCCCCCGTGTGCCCTGCCCGGTGCACGTGCTGTGCCTGGGGCTCTGCACGATGCGGGGCTGGGCAGCCAGAGAGTTCCTCTCTCCCGGGACACTGGCTAGGGAATCAGCACCGCAGCCTGGTTTGGGTTGGAGCTTTCCAGACCATCTCCAGGTTGAGTCCCGGCTGCCTCCTGGCTGCCTGCCCCGAGTTTCATGGGGGGAACTCCCCCTGCCTCCTGTTCTAGCCTAAAATCCAGGCTTGATTTCTCTGCTCTCCTGTAAATGTCTGAGGAGTGCAAAAGGCTTTCAGACCTGCGGAGCCCCTGGCAGAACTGACTGTTTGGGGTGTCCAGAGGACAGGTTGCTTGTGACCCCTTGTCCCCTCAGCCTCCCCTGCCATGCTGCAGCTGGAGCCCTGCTGGGAGCTGTGTCTGCAAGCAGTTTCCTCGGGCTAAAATGTGAGGTATTTCCAGTTTCAGTGCCTTGGCTGCAGCCCGACCCCAGCACGGCACAGAGCAAGTTAAAGGAAGCTCTGCTGGTTTCCCCCTCCTGGGTGCCACTGGGGTTTTCTGCGGTGCTGAGCACTGGAGCAGAATGTTGGTGATTAATGCAGCTGGAAGCTCCAATGCAACAGTGCTGGGAAATTAATTTCAGGGGGATGGAATGTATTGGCGGTGATGTTATAGCTCGCTTCTGATTCCACTCTTTATTTATTTACTCTGCTCGCAGTGCCCTGAAAAGGTGTCTCTGCTAATGCCTGGGCAGCTTTCCAGGCCATTAAAAAGCTGCTCGGCTCGAATGACAGAGCTGGGAGCTGAGCCTCATCCCTAACCCTTAAACAATTAACGGGAGCTGAAATCAAGCTGCTCCTGCCTGAGCCTTCCCCTGGCCCGTGCTGCTCCCGGGGCTGAGCCCCAGCAGCTCCCCCTGCCCAGCCCCTGCTCCAGGCTCTCCTGAGCTCCCAGGACTGTTCCCTCTTGCACAGAACATGCCAAGGAATGCCAAGCCCTTGCTCTGCCTCAGTGCTTTGTTCCATGTTGGGCTCTGTCTCCCTGTTGAGAAGCTGTTTCTTCTGGAAGTTTTTTCTGGCACAGGTGCCCAGGGAAGCTGTGGCTGCCCCTGGATCCCTGGAGTGTCCCAGGCCAGGCTGGACAGGACTTGGGGCACCCTGGGACAGTGGAAGGTGTCCTTGCCATGGCAGGGGTGGCACTGGATGGGATTTAAGCTCCCTCCCAACCCATTCTGATTCCATGATTTGGGTTTGTTTGGCTCTAACTCCAATGCTGACCCTTGCTGGAGCCCGGGAGTTCGCCCAGTGCCTGCACGAGGGATGAAGGGATGAACTGGGCTCTGCTGGGTCTGCACCCTCTGCTGCTGGGCAAAAATCTGCCCTTGCTTTTAAGAAAGCTTAAAAAAAAAAAAGTATCCCCTAAGCAGCTTGAACGCCTGGGAGTGTGAGGGGAGGGCTGGCACCAGAGCACCAGAGATGTTCCCTGGGCAGGCTTAGTGCAGATGGAATCATGGGTGTTTGTCCTGCTCTGCGTGGCAGCTGGGCAGTGTCCAGCCCTTCTGCTGGTCCCTACCTACCACTTTCACCTGGCGTTTTCCATGCTAAGACTGAGTTATTGAAAAACAGTAAATCCCCAGCCAAGCCAGAGCATTGCTTTTTCATTGTTATGGCAACACAGATGAGGAGGAATAGAGCTGGATGCTGGTGGCTGCTGGAAAGGGTCCCCACGAGTCGGTGGCAGTTGTCTGAAGTCCATTAGCAGCACCTCCGGAGCCAGCTGGCACTTGGAATGGGAAGAGCAGGGCTGCCCTGCCAACATTTGCCGCAAGTTCATAATCTTTGTCCTTTGTTTTCCTCCCAGGATCCCCGGAGCAAACACAAATTCAAAATCCACACGTACTCCAGCCCCACCTTCTGTGACCACTGCGGGTCGTTGCTGTACGGGCTCATTCACCAGGGCATGAAATGTGACAGTAAGTGACCGACGGCCTGGGGGCTCGGGCACCCCGCGGGGGGCTCAGGAAGCCCGTGGGGGGCTCGGGCACCCCAGGGTCCGGGGCTGCAGCCAAGAGCCCGTGCCCTGTGCCAGCGGTGAGGAGCCGCAGGGCCCTGAGTGCCCGGGGGACACGAGTGGGCACCTCCTGACCCGCTGTGGGCAGTCCCCGGGGCTGCTGCAGGCAGAGGGGAGGGAAGGGCGCTGCCGTGGGGGGAGGCTCCCCGCATCCCTGTGCAGCAGCATCCCCCCGCATCCCTTTGTACACCCCCCCACATCCCCCACCGCGGCAGCATCCCCCAAACTCCTCTCCAGCTGCACCCCCACGGCAGCTTCCCCTGCAGTCCCTGCGGCACCGCCCTCGCCGGCCTCCCCTGCATCCCCCGTCCCCCGCAGCATCCCCGCAGCCTCGCTGGCTCCAGCGCTGGCTCCGAGTGACACCCTGTGGCCGTGGCCACGCGGTGCCGCCGCCTCTCCCGGCGCTGCCAGCGGGGAATCGCTGCGCAGGGAGCAGAAAACGGGGGCTGGAAGCGGAGGGAAGGGATGGCATCGGAAATTCTCCAAGTTAATCCTGTGTGTTCCTATTTAAGGGGACGGGGACATGCAGCATGTGCCGGCGCTGGCGGCGGGAGCAGCGAGCTCGGCTGCTCCTTGCTCAGGGATGGGGAAGCTTGGCTGTCTGGGAACAGCTTCTTCCTTAGAACCTTGGGAATCCTGCCAAGGGGAAGTGAGCTGCTCTAAAATGGAAATGCTGCTGTATGGATCTCTATAGATAGACAGATCTTCGTGCCTCTCTCTGTATGTACAGACACACGGGGAGCTTTTAATGCCCCTTTCTGCCTCCTGCCGGATCCAGCTGAGCATCTCGGGGGTGATGGGACAGAATTTCAATGAGTCAGCAGAGCTCAGGCAGTTGTGCGAGGGCCCAGAGCCCTGGGGTCTGCCAGGCAGGACCCAGAGCTGCCGGCAGTGGGTTCCTGTGGGTCGTTCCCGAGCCCGGGCTCCGCGCAGCCTCCAGCTGCCCTTGGAGACCCATTTGCCCCGCGCTCACCCCACGTTCCCTCCACCATCCCGGTTTAGAAGGAGGGCAGGCTGTCCCCGCGCCCTGCTCGGCGGCGGCAGGGCGCTGAGTGTCCCCTCGTGTCCCCCAGCCTGCATGATGAACGTGCACAAGCGCTGCGTGATGAACGTGCCCAGCCTGTGCGGGACGGACCACACGGAGCGCCGGGGCCGCATCTACATCCGCGCCGACATCGACAAGGACGTGCTCACCGTCGTAGGTACGTGTGCCAGGGGCTGCCCGCTGCCGTGCCACGAGCCCCTGAGGGAGGGGCAGGACGAGCCTCCAGGTCTCCTCTGGTCAGGATGACCCCGAGATGTGTTAGAAGTCTCTTTTTCCCAGCCCAGCTGTCGGAGGAGGAGTCGGGACTCTTTGGCTGTGGTTCTCGAGGCTGTTTATTAGTTCTTATCTCGTACATTCGTTCTCTGGCCTGCTGCAGTCCGTTCAGCAGGTCAGCCCGAGGCACGCTGCCCTCCCATGGGGCCGGTGTTGTCTTTTATACTATAAACTACAACTCGATATTCACAGTTACGTTCCAATACCTGTCACCTGTGCTAGACAGTGACTTTCTACTCTAGACCAATCTGAAAGTGCCAACATCACCCAGAACATGGGCGTTAGGAAGGACAGGGCATGCCCTGATTCCTCCATCTTGGAACCTTAAACCCCTATGTTCAAAACCTCAAAATTTCTCTTTTCACCCTGTAATTACTACCACTGTGCTATCTAAACTTTTGTGACCTTTAATTCTTCATCCAAAGTTGGTAATTTGCTCCATGGGTCGAACTCAAAGCCGCAGGGGTCTCTGGCTGCATGCCAGGGCCCCAAAGCCCCCTGGCTGGGCTGGGATCATCCAGGGCCATCAGAGAGGCGTCCTGGGCTCCGACAGACAAGGCTGTGAGCCTCCTCTGGCAGAGCCTGGCTGGGGCTCCGGGGCTCCGTGTGTCCGTGGCACTTCCAGGCACAGACTTTTCCAAGTGGTTTTTGAGTGATGTGGAATTTCAGCACCTGCAGGACCCTGGGGAGGGTGTGGTGTGTGCCGGGGAACAGGATTGTCCCGTCTCTAGAGGCTTTTGCCACCTGGGTTTTGAGTGCCCAGGAGATAATGCTTCCCCATGACCCGTAAGCACCTCCCAAGACCCTGAGCCGCGTTCCTGCGAAGCCTCTTGTCCCCAGCGCGGGGCCGCCAGAGCGAGCTGTGGCTCTGGGCGCTGGCAGAGCGGTGCCAGGGGGTGGCAGGCAGGGATTGCTGTCTGCGGGCACGGCAGCGACATCCCCGCGGGGCCGTGCTGCAGGCTGAGCCGCTGCCGGGCTGCAGGAGGCTGCTGCCCACACGGGGACCAGGAGCTGTCGCGGTTATTCCCGGATGAGTCAAAGCCAGGGGTGTGAAATGCCCCTGCGAGGGCGGGGACCCCGGCTGGGACACCCGTGATAACGGCGGATCCTTCTCCATCACCCCCGCCCTCGCCGGCTCTCCCGCCGGAGGCTGGTTCCGCATCCTGTCACCGTCGGAGGAGCTGTGACATCCCCGGCTTTGTGCCCGTGGGATGGGGCTGGCTCCGTGGGATCCCGAGGTGCTCCTCGCTGCTCTGATGGGTGCTTGTCCCCCCGGGAGAGCCAGCAGGAGTGTTCTCAGGAAAAAATATCGAGTTGTTGAAAATGTTAATGAGAAATTGAAAGAACTTGTGGAGGACTTTATAATTTGTTTTTTGTCGTATTTGTCCTTAAAGGAGAGCCTCGGTGAGCCCGGCAGAACTATGTTTGCTGAAGTCCTGCTTCCCCGGCACCTTCCTGAAGGCTGGACTCAGTGATCTCAGAGATCTTAGTGATCTTGGAGATCGTTTCCAGCCCTAATGGTCCTGTGGTTCCCTCCAGCCTCCATCAGGTGCCAGCAGGGTGCAGATCCCACCCTGCTGCTGGCACCACAGGCTCCCTGGTGCCCCGTTCCCAGCGCTGCAGGGGCAGGGAGGAGCTCGCCAGCCCCGTTCTGTGCAGCTGGATTTCCATCTCTTCAGCTGGCTTTGAAAGGCTGTTTTATTTCTGGCCCGTTCTGGAGGTGTTGGTGAAAACGTGTCAGCTGCTGGCTTTTCCAGAAAGGAAGGGAAGCGTGCTGAGCTCCCCAGAGCCGAGTGGGAGTGCTTTGGGAGAGGAGAGCTGGGCACTGGGGAGCACAGGTGGGCACCCAGCCCTTGGGAGATGGAGCCACCCAGTGCTGTGCTGGCACTGCTGGGGGACCACCTGGAGCCCCGGGGCAGCTCTGGACCCTCACAACAGGGACACCGAGGGGCTGAGGGACCCTCACGACAGGGACACCGAGGGGCTGGAGCCCCAGGAGGGGCTGAGGCAGCTGGGGAGGGGCTCAGCCTGGAGCAAAGGGGGCTCAGGGGGGACCTTGTGGCTCTGCACAGCTCCTGCCAGGAGGGGACAGCCGGGGGGTCGGGCTGTGCTCCAGGGAACAGGGACAGGAGCAGAGGGAACGGCCCCAGGCTGGGCCAGGGCAGCTCAGGGTGGAGATTTGGGAGAATTTCCTCCTGGAGGGGCTGCCCAGCCCTGGCGCAGCTGCCCAGGGCAGGGTGGGGTGCCCATCCCTGAGGGGGTTTAACAGCCCTGTGCATGTGGCACTTGGGGACAGGGGACAGTGGTGGCCTGGGCAGTGCTGGAGCAGCTGGACTGGATGGACGCAGAGGAGTTTCCCGAGCCGAGCAATTCCCGGCGGCGCTGGGGGGCACAGGGGGCACGCTGGGGCAGAGCCAGGCTGCTCCAAGCAGATCGCCGGTGGGAAATGCCCTTTCCAGGCTCCCTGCGGCAATCCCAGCCCGGGCGGATTTCCGTGCGGGATGGAGGGGGATGGAGCAGCCCCCCAGCCCGGCGGGGGTGCGAGGCAGCGCGGTGAGCCCGCTCCGCTGCCGCTGCTGCCGGGGGGCATCATCTCCCCCCGGGGATTTGGGAGCCCCGCCGCGGCCGGAGCTGCGCGCTGTGCCGGGAGGCAGCGCCGGTGCCTGCAGGCGGCAGCACGGGCTCGGCCAGCTCCGCTCGCTGCTGCTGCTCTCCGGCTCTGCGCCTTTCTCCGCTCTTGTTCCGCTTGTTTCCCTTCTCTTTGTAAAGCTGGTCTTTCCCTCCCGGTGGAAAACACAGGTTTGCACGGAATCATTGAGTCCTGCGATGGTTTGGATGGGAAGGGACCTTAAAATTCATCTCTGAAGTGGGCAGGGAGACCTTGACTACACCAGGCTGCTCCCAGCCCTGTCCAGCCTGGCCTGGGGCACTGCCAGGGATCCAGGGGCAGCCACAGCTGCTCTGGGCACCTGTGCCAGGGCCTGTCCACCCTGCCAGGGAGGAATTCCTCCCCAATATTTAGAAAGTGGGATGTGTCGCTGAGGCCCTGGTGCAGGAGACACACCCAGGGCATTGCCTGGCTGCTGGGGGGTAGGAGCAAGTGCACCTTCACATCCCTGTCCTGCTCTGGGCTTTGATCAAGTGCCTTATAGTGGGAAAAGGCAATGGAATAAAGCAGGAAACGGCAGGAAATGGACGTGGAACGGAGGCCTTGCACAGTTCAGCTCTGTGATGGCAGAGCTTGCAGCGCAGATTACGCTCAGCCTGTTGTGTTGAGGGCTGTGGGTACCTGAGCCTGCAGGATGGGAGGGCTGGGCTGCACCAACGCCACGGCTGCTCCCGGCTGGCAGCTGTGTGCAGGGCCCTGTGCCTGGCTCTGAACCACAGGCAGCTCTTCCCACCTCAGCCTGGCTGTCCCGTGCCAGAGCATCCCCTGCGCCTGCATCTGCGGGAGCCGCGCTCGAGGGACGGGCACGGAGAGGCGCGGAGATGAAAGGGATGAGGAGCAGAGCTGCAGGCTCTGTGCTGCGGGCACTGGGGAGTCTCCAGCCTGTGTGTCTGTGTGTGTGGAGCAGAGGGTGCCCTGTGCTCCTCCCCTCCCTCGGGGATGTCCTTGTGCCGATGTTCCCGGCGGCTCCTGCCCAGCCGAGCCCCTCCTGGGGCACCGGAGCTTCCCTCTTTACCCACCTGATAGGGAAAACAGTGACCAAAACTGAAGCCAATTATGCTGATTAGATAAACGAGCTGGAAGTGCGTTAATTAATAATCACCGGCGCAGGCAGATGCAGCTGTAATGAGTCCCGCGCCTTTTCCATTGAATGAGCATGTGCAAATACATTCCTACCAGGCCATTAATTAACTGGTTTAACTCCCAGGGTGTTAATCTGGGTGCTGGGTGTTGATGGGATGGGGCTGCTCCTGCCCAGGGGTGCTGCTGCTGCAGGGGGACGATGAGTGCTGCAGGTCAGCCCGAGAGCCCTCCCCTCCCCAAAATCCCATCAAGAGCTGTGGGATCGAGGGTCAGGAGAGGTGATGGGCTGGGATGAGGGCGTGGAGTTCTGACCTTGTAGGGACCCAGGCTTTGGAAGGGTTTTAGCCGATCCACAGAATCCTGGAATGGTTTTTTAAAGACCATCCAGCCCCAAGCACTTGCCGTGGGCAGGAGCGCCTTCCCTTGGACCAGGCTGCTCCAGGTCCTTGGAGCCTTGCAGGGCTGTGCCAGGGCCTTTTCCTTTGGAGGGCGGTGGGCAGCAGAACGTCCTGCTGTGAGCAGGCTCAGGAGGTGGCAGCCCATGGGAGCTGCCTGCAGGAGCTGCCTCGTTGTGGGCTTTCTTTTCATTCCACACCAAAGAGAACCCCACGTGGCAGAGTCAGGAAATCACTTGCTGGGGTTTGTTTATCCAGTGCATTAATCCTGCCTTTCCCTGAAAGCCTGGGAGCTGGGGAAGGGGCCTTGCCCTGCTGCCAGAGCCACAGAGAGCTCCTGGCTGCCCCTGTGCTCCCTGGTGGCAGACTGATCTGCTCCCACCTGTTCCAGGCACACGTGGGTGCCTCCTCCCAAGCTCTGCAGTTACAGCTGCCAGAGTCATTCAGAGATTTTGTCTGAACCGTTATTGAGAAGCTGTTGCAAACTTTGCAGAGTAAATTCAAGTATCATTCACCCAGCTCTGCCTGCCCTGGCAGAGAGGTGACATCTCCCTCCCGTGGTGGTGGAGCAGTGTCCCCACGCTGTGTGGAGAGGAGGGCGCTGCCAGCACTGACCCCCCCACTCCAGACATGCCCAGGGCTTGCCAGCACCTCATCCTGACCATGGCCTGAGCCCACAGTGCCAGCTCCTTGGCCACACTTGGAGCCCAGAGTGATTTAGGGCTTGCTTTAAATGTGATCATAATATTCTTACTCATCACTGCTAATAATGATGTTACTGCTTCTTAATGATGCACAAAGCTGTCAGGATATGAGAGATATAAAACTATTTCACATCAGATTTAACTGTCAAATAAATGCCATAAATGTTGGCGAGGAGCACTTCTCCCCTGCCGTGAGGTATCACTGCTGTGCTGCTCCACGTTTCTATTTTTCCTTCACTTAATTGTTGATTTCTGCTTGAAAAGTCAGGAAGTTTCTTAAGGTCAAGCAGAACCATTTTGGTTTTTTTAAATGAATAGATAAAATTATTCCCATTAATGAAATTCTGAGGTCTGCACGCTGAGATAATAACATGAGGTAATCAAATCTCATGCTTCAGGGCATAAACTGATTAACTGCGAGGGCCAGGATGGCTTCTCCTGCTCCTTAAAGAAGGGAGGGCGGCCAGATAAACAAACAGAGGGCTGTTCATTAGCCCCCAGAGGCCGTGCTGGCCGTGGGACAGTGACACGCGGAGCAGAGTTCCATGTGACATCATCCTGTGTCTCCTCCCAGTGAGGGGACACCAGGCTGTGACAGCCCAGAGCCTCTGCCAGCCCTGGGCTCCTGCTGCTGCTCACACGGGGGGTCCTCCTCGGCTGTTTCTGCTGACCCTGGGGCAGGAGGAGGGCGAGGTCAGCAGCGAGGACCACCCCAGTCCCTGCCCTGGTGCTGCCATCGGGTCCTGTCCCTGCCCATGGGCTGTCCCTGAGGCTCCCAGGGCTGCAGGGGGACAGGGGCACTGGCAGCACGTTTTTGTGATGGTTTTAGAGCCAGCGAGGTGGCAGGAGGAGCTCGGGGTGGGGGTGTGGGGAGGCCCAGGTCCAGCAGGGCACTGGGAGCATCGTTCCCCATACCCTGGCAGCACTGGGGGGCACAGGGGGTGGCACTGGGTGGCTTTAAGGTCCCTTCCGAGCCAAACCAGCCCGGGAGGCGGTGATTCTGTGGCAGCATCCCTGGCTGGCAGCACCCTCAGGGGTGAAGCTGTTCCCTCCCCAGGGCAGGAGGGGCCGGGATGGAAGGGCAGCCTTGCTTCCCGCATGCTCACACCCCTCCTGCCTCCCAAGCTGCTCTCAGGGCTGTCACCTTTGATAAATGAGCTCGTTTATAAATGCAGAGTTGAATTTTGGCTATGAGTTCGATTCCACGGAGCTGGAAATTGGGCAGTGCTTCGGGAGGACAGCAATAGATGGCAGATTTTGGGGCAGTAATTCGCTGTTCAAAGCTCTCTGGTCCCCAGCCTCATCAGAAATTCCTTACTGGTGAGTTGGGAACTGAGCAGTTGGTTTTACTCTTCTGACCCTGGAAGCACCCTCTGCCGTCCTGTGGTGCTGCACATGCAGCTGGAGCTCTCTCCTCCTCCTCATAGGATTTAGGGGTGAAGCTGAGCTCCTGTGAGCCTCACAGCAGAGCTGCTGGTGGGACCTGCTGGGATTTCAGGCTGTTCCCACCACAGCAGGACTCTCTGTGCCTGTTCCCTGGGGAGGGGGCCCTGCTCTGGCCTTCCTTGCAAACAGTTGTTCCCCAGGTTATGGCTCGGCTCCATCCTGACCCATCAGATTTCCCACCTCTGATGGATGTGCTAGCCTGGGGGGAAGATAAGATCCTTCTCCTGGCAGACAGACCTTTTTGGACTTAATCTGGGCGAAGAGACTCAGCTCAGCCTGGCTGTATTTAATTTGTCCGAGCTGCAATCCAATTAGAAGCAGCTGAGTCACCTCAGGTTCGCTCTTCCCGCTCTGCTCCTGCTTCCCGGAGGAGATGCTGGCCCCAGAGCAGGGCCACGCTGCCCAGTGGAAAAGCGAGGGTGCCCCGGGCATCCCCCAGCCCCCAGGGCCACGAGGGGGTGGCTGGGTGCTGGATGTGGCTGCTCCTGTGGTGCCTTTGGGTTCCTGCACCTCCCTCACGTGGCTGCTCCCACTGCTCGAGGGAAGCTGCAGCCCCAGGCCCCCACAAATCAGTGCAATTCTGCTTCCCAGGGGGCAAGAGGAAACAAATCAGCTTTAAACTGCTTAAAAACGAGAGCAAACAACAAATCAGCCTGTCAGAAAGTAAAAATAATCTCCTGAGTCGACCCTGCAGCCTCCCCCATCCAGGAGAGCCGCGTTTGCTCGGCGGTAATTATGTCGTTCCTCATGTAATGCCCATGTCTGCACAGATCCAGTTTAATTCTGCTTTTAATCACTATTTTCACACTTACTCTTGGCACACGGGGAAGTTGTCAGTTGTTGGGTATTTTTATAGCTGGAATACTGAATTTAATCCTTTTTCTCTTCCCCAGTAAGAGATGCTAAAAACCTAGTTCCTATGGACCCTAACGGCTTGTCAGATCCCTACGTGAAGCTTAAACTAATCCCCGACCCCAAAAACGAAAGCAAACAGAAGACCAAAACTATCAAGTGCTCCCTGAATCCTGAGTGGAACGAGACGTTTAAATTGTAAGTACAAGGAAAACGTTTAAATTTGTCAAGTGAATTTTCTCACCACCAAGAATTAACGTGGCTTTATTTGCTCTGATTTAATCGTTCAGAGGCATTGAGCTGATTCAAGTGAGAAATTATTCTTTTTGTTCTGTAAGGGACACAGAAGCACTCCAAGCTCTGCCCTGACCCTGCTCGGAGCAGAGTGTGTCCAGCAGGAGCTCCGTGCTCTCTGTGTGGATCAGATGTGCCCTGGAAATCAGACGTGCCCTGGAAATCAGATGCTGGAGACCTCAGCAGGCCCTGAGGACCGTCCCCTCCCTTGCACCCGTGTCCGTGTGGAGCGTGGGGGCACGTGGTGAGGGAGCAGCTCAGGGTGAACCCCCCCTTTTGCTTTCCTCTCCTGCAGCCAGCTGAAGGAGGCAGACAAGGACAGGAGGTTGTCTGTGGAGATCTGGGACTGGGATCTGACCAGCAGGAACGATTTCATGGGCTCCCTGTCCTTCGGCATCTCTGAGCTGCAGAAGTCAGGAGTGGATGGATGGTGAGATGGGATTGTTGTGTCACCACCACGGGCACAGAGCAGCCCAGGGTGGTTGTAGATGGGAGTGGGGCAGCCCCTCAGAGCTCACCAGCTTCCCTCTGCTGCAGCCACCCCTCCCAGCCCTGTGGAAGGTGCTGCTCCACCTCTGGGGCTGCTGAGGGTCACTGCTGCCATGGGGTGTGGCACCAGGGCTGCCAGGGCATGGACTACCTTTGTGGGACCTCCTCCGTGGCCTCCCCCATGGCTGGGGGTCTTGGGGAATGGAGAGGAGGAGGAATTGGCTGGCTTGGGTGCCCACACCGTGCCACTCCTGGGCAGAGCTGTGGGTGCTCCCCCTGCTCTCCAGCCCCGTCTGTCCCCTCTCAGCTGGGCACAGTGTCTGGCACAGTGGCATTGTGCTGGTCACCTGCCAGGCCCCGATGGGACAGTCTCCTCCCCTGGCAGCCAGCAGGGAGCTGTCCCTTCCCGAGTTCCCCGTGCCCTGTCAGGGTGTGTGTGTGCCACGCACTGCCAGCTCCTGAGGCAGCCCAGAGCCCCTCCCAGCCTTTTAAAAAGCATGGAAGTGGAGGTCTAAGTAGGTTTCCTTGTCACAGTGCTGGCTGGAGGAAACTGCAGGAGAAGGAGCTCTGATCCATATTTCATATCCAAACAGCTGCAGTTAAGGGGGGAAACCAGCTCGAAGGCAGAGCTGTGCTGTGCAGGCAGGGCTCTGTCCTGGAGCAGCCTCTGGGATCACACCCAGCCGGGATCCTGGGCTGAACCCATCCGGGCTGTGCCCCCAGCAGGGTGAAACTCCTGCCAGCTGAGTTCCCACGATTTCTGATAACTGCTGCTCAAGCTTTTCTCCTCCTTTGGGGGAGCAGCCTGTCTGTGTGCTCGGGGTCGGCAGTGCTGGCCCGGCACTGGCACGTGCCACGTGCTGTCCTCGTGGGGCAGCTGCTGGAAGGGGTTTGCCCACGCCTGTGCCCGTGGCTGTCACGAGAAACACGAGTTTGTCTGTGGGTTTGGGGTCAGGATGGGTTTGTAAGGGACACCAGTGCTCTGTGTGCCCACCACAGCAGGCAGGGGATGCTCTCCCCAGGCTGAGGGGGTCCCCAGGACAGAGAGGGACCCAGAAACATCCCTCCAGCCACTGAGGGTCTGGGGCTTGCCCAGGGAGAGGGTTTGGGGGCTCTGTTGACCGGGGAAGGATCCCCTGGGTGCTGGCACAGGAGGCAGAGCTGTGCTGGAGCAGGGGGCCCTGCCTCCCTCAGCCCCTGAGCTGTGCTCTCTGTCCCTCCAGGTTCAAGCTGCTCAGCCAGGAGGAGGGCGAGTATTTCAACGTCCCGGTGCCTCCCGAGGGAGAGGAAGGAAACGAGGAACTGAGGCAGAAGTTTGAGGTGAATTGATTTTTCTTGCACTCAGGGGTTTTCCTTGCCTGCCTGCCGTGCCCTGGGGGAGGGACTCTCCCTGCCAGCTCTTCCCCTGGCAGGGCAGGGGACGTGGAGCAGGCTCCAGCTGCCCATGGAGGCTCCAAGGAGGAATGTCTGTTTGCTACTTAATAAGCCATGGAAGTTCTTGCTGAATGATTGATCCAGACATTGCTGAGCGAGCAGAAATGTGCCGTTTTTCAGTGTAGCTGAAGTCTCCACAGAACCCTGGGAATGAGCGTGGTACATCTGGGGCCTCACATGCAATGAGCCATACAGAAATAAGAGAGTTGCCCTTATGGTTCTCAGCATGAACTCTGTGATTGTAGCAGAGGCTGGAGAGTTAGCTCCTGTTCTCCTTTCTTTTTTATCTTATTTATACACAGCTTTCCTGAATATCCAGGGAAAGACAGTTCTAATACAACAGCTGGCTACAACCCATGGGTTCTGGCTGTACAAAGAACTAACAGCTGGCTTTTATTGCATTTCATGGTGTTCCAGTGGCATTAGAATGGTCTGGGCAGTCAGATGATGAGCTGTCCACAGGTCAGAAAACACCTTGTGCAGAGGTGCCAGAGCAGACCTGTCCCTCACCTTGCTGGGTGCTCCCCACTCGTCCCCTGCAGGGACCCAGTGTCCAGGCAGGGAATCCCCCTGCAGCTGGGCCGTGGCTGGTGCAGGGAGCGAGGAGTGAGCAGGGAGGACAGAGGAGGGAGAAGGGAGCAGTGAGGACTGAGCAGTGAGGAGTGAGGACTGAGCAGTGAGCAGTGAGGACTGAGCAGTGAGCAGTGAGGAGGGAGGACTGAGCACTGAGGAGGGAGCAGTGAGCAGTGAGCAGTGGAGTGTGCTGGGGCCTGGGACGTGCCGGGGTCACCCCACTGGGTGTGGAAATCCCAGAGACCATTCCTCAGCTTTGTGTGCAGGAGCTGTTCCCAGGCTCTGAGGGGCTGCAGGTGACCTTGAGTGGGGAATTCTGCAGCCTGGAGAACCTTGTGAGAAGCAATCAGCAGCAGCAGAGGCCTGAGATTCCCCGAGAGGTGCTATCTGCAGGGGCTGCCAGCAGCAGCCACGTTGGAGCGCCGGGACCGGCTTAATGGAATTTCACGCTAGGCTGAGCTCTCACAGGCCTCACAGTGCCTCCATTGCTGGATGCTGGGCTGAGCAGTGCCTCACAGTGCCTCCATTCCTGGATGCTGGGCTGAGCTCTCACAGGCCTCACAGTGCCTCCATTCCTGGATGCTGGGCTGAGCAGTGCCTCACAGTGCCTCCATTTCTGGATGCTAGGCTGAGCTCACAGGCCTCACAGTGCCTCCATTTCTGGATGCTGGGCTGAGCAGTGCCTCACAGTGCCTCCATTGCTGGATGCTGGGCTGAGCAGTGCCTCACAGTGCCTCCATTTCTGGATGCTAGGCTGAGCTCACAGGCCTCACAGTGCCTCCATTGCTGGATGCTGGGTTGAGCTCTCACAGGCCTCACAGTGCCTCCATTTCTGGATGCTGGGCTGAGCAGTGCCTCACAGTGCCTCCATTTCTGGAAGCCTGTTTGCCCTGCTCTGGATGAGTGGACATGGGGCAGGGCAGCATGGCAGGCTGCAGTGTCCCACTGGCACGGGGACAGGGGTGACCAGGGGCAGAGGTGATTCCCAGTTACTCTGGCAGAGGTTAACTGGGAAGCAGCAGAGCAGTGCCACGTGCCAGGGCTGGTGGCTCCTCCAGTGCCTCTCTTGGTGCTGTCCCCATCACGCCCATGGAAAAGGCTCCTGATGCTCAGGGTGGTTTTTGAGCTGGGAAAGGGCTGCTGAGGTGGGGTTTTGGGAGCACCCACTGGATTTACAATGGCCATTGTCCCTGCCGTCCCCGGTGATGTTTTCCTCCCTGCCCCATCTCCCCCCTTGCAGAGAGCCAAGATCGGAACGGGATCCAAGGCTGCGGATGAGAAGACAAGGAATGCCATTTCCAAACTGGACAACAACGGCAGCCGGGACCGCATGAAGCTCTCGGACTTCAACTTCCTGATGGTGCTGGGGAAAGGGAGCTTTGGGAAGGTGAGCTACCCCTGGTGTCTCACTGAACACCCCCAGGGTGACTGGGAGCACTGGTGCCACACACTGGGAGCCCAGCAGGGAGCACCAGAGATGTCTGATGGGACCACCACAAAATCCATCCTTTTGGGAAGCAGGGGATGAGCTGTGTCTTTAAAGCTCTTTTTATTGGGTTGGGGTTTTCTTCTTCTCCAATAATTACAATATATGGGAACATTTTAATTAACTTCCCAGACCGGTTGTGAGGGTAACAGAATTTCATTCTCCTGGTAATTATGTGACTTGGAGCCTTCATTTTTCCTGGGGTCTTGCCAACTCCCTTGACTTGCATTCGGGATCCCAGTGCTCCGGGGAACGCTGGGGCTCTGCAGGAGCTGGGTGCAGTGGTGTGAGGGCTGGCCCAGCCCCACTCTCATTAGTGAATTGCCTTAATTGCAGGGAATATCGCTGAGCCTGCAGGCTCATTGCTCGGGCAGGCAGCGGAGATGAGGAGGGTGTGCAGGGATGCTGCCCTGAGCACAGGGGTGCAGCAGGAGCACCCTTCCTTCCCTTCCTTCCCAGCTTTCTGCCAGCATCGGAGCTTTGGGAGGTCCCGGCTCCTCCATGCCCCTTTTCTCCCCCTGAAGGGGGGGGAGCTCAGAGCTCCAGGGAAGCATTTGTGACAGACAGGGATGGGGAGGTGCTGGCAGAGCCCCGAGCCTCAGCCCTGAGCTCAGCCGTGGTACCCCCGTGCTGTGGGCTGGCATCCCGAGGTGCAGGACAGCCCCATGCCTCGTGCCGTGCTGCTGTCACGCAGAAATGTCCCCTGTCCCCTCCCTCCCAGCCCCTCATCCCTTCCAAACGCAGCGCTGGCATCTGGAGGCTCTGTGCTTGTGCCGTGTCCCCCGCCGCCTTCTCCCCTCAAATTTGAGCAACATTAGCAAACTCCTCAGTCGGCTCTGGCTTATATAAGGGAATGTGTGACAGAAACTGTTCCCTGGAACAGACTGTTATAAATATGCTAATTAGCGCTAATTAAAACAGCACGTTGGTTTCTCCGGGTAGATGCAGCCTCGCCCTCACGTGTGCCTGCGCTTCCCCAGGCATCCCTGGGCATCCCGGCACGGGGACACCCAGGTGCCTCCGCTCTGTCCCCGCCTCCCGTGCCCGACAGAGGTGCCAGATGTTCGGGAGGAGCCAGGCAGAGGTGCCTGGGGCAGGGAGAACAGCCCAGCTCCCCAGCCCCTGCTGTGCCCAGCAGCTGCTTGTGTCCATGGCACTGCCATCCCTCTCCAAGGCTGGCGCCGTGTCCTTCCCTCTCCAGGGCTGGCACCTGCTGCTGTGCCTGGCTGCCTGCTGCCAGCCTCCCTCCTGCCAGAGCCTGCTGGCTGGGAGAGCTCTTGGACTGCAGTCCCGCTGTTCGAGTGAGCCTCTGTCTGTCCCTGTTAACCCTTTGGCACCCGGAGCTCAGATGTGCTGCTCAGCAGGTTGCTCTCCGCACGCTGGGCTGTCCAGGCTCAGCAGCACCCACACGCTGGCCTCGGTGCAGTTGGACAAACCCTCTTTGTCTGTGTTCAGAATATCTCCAGTCCTTATGCTGGAGCGTTCCCAAACAAACACCCTATATTACAGGAATAAATCAAGTTAAATATCAGCTTTTTTCTGCACCAATAAGAAGTTAAAAAGGAATGCAATCTGCTTCCCAGCGAGTGCGCTGGCAGATGGAGGTCCCCCGAGCCAGGCCTGGGGGGTGGAAGATGGATCTGGCTTGGAAAAGAGGGGCGTGGGGCTGTGTGCTCCTGGCTGGCATGCTCAGCTCCGGGACACAGATGTCCCTGGTGCTCTGGGGTCCCCGTGGGCTGCCCGTGGCTGGTGGCGGCTCCACGGGGCTGGCACCGGCAGGGAGACGCTCCCACGGAGGGAGGCAGCGCTTGGCACAGCCACCCTGGGTTTGCTTTGCTGTATTATAAATAGAGGAAAGTGAAATTAGGTGGCTTGCTCATATTTTTGCAGCTGATCAATCTGTGGTGCTCTGGAGCTGTCAGGCTTTTTGGGGTTTGTGTTGTTTGCTGAGCAGGGTGGAGCCTTTGGCCTCTGCAGCTCTGGGCTCCAGTGCAGGGAGAGTTCTCCTGGCCTGTGGTGACCTTCAGGCTCTGCTCTGCTCTGCTCAGGGAGAGTTCTCCTGGCCTGTGGTGACCTTCAGGCTCTGCTCTGCTCAGGGAGAGTTCTCCTGGCCTGTGGTGACCTTCAGGCTCTGCTCTGCCCAGGGAGAGTTCTCCTGGCCTGTGGTGACCTTCAGGCTCTGCTCTGCTCAGGGAGAGTTCTCCTGGCCTGTGGTGACCTTCAGGCTCTGCTCTGCTCAGGGAGAGTTCTCCTGGGCTGGGGTGACCTTCAGGCTCTGCTCTGCCCAGGGAGAGTTCTCCTGGCCTGTGGTGACCTTCAGGCTCTGCTCTGCTCAGGGAGAGTTCTCCTGGCCTGTGGTGACCTTCAGGCTTTGCTCTGCTCTGCCCTCGGTGTGAAAGCTGGCAGGAGGGCAGGGCATGGGCAAGGCTGGGTTCCTGCTCCCCCTGTCACCCATCCCTGTCCTGGGCTCTGGGCTGTGCCAGGGGCACTGGGCTGTTTGGATCTTTGGTGTTTGAACACCTTCAGACATCAGGAAGTCAGTTCTTCCTGGAAAGGGTGCTCAGGCCTTGGCAGGGGCTGCCCAGGGAGGTGTGGAGTGCCCATCCCTGGAGGTGTCCAAGGAGTCTCAGGATGTGGCACTCGGTGCTCTTGGCTGGGGACAAGGTGGGGATCAGGCACAGCTGGGACTCGATGGGCTGGGAGGGCTTTTCCAGCCTAAAGGTTCTGGGATTCTGTCACACAGAGAGGGAATCCAGCCCAGGTGTGCCTCAGGAGTGCAGCAGTGGGTGCTTTCCACACGTCCCACCTGGCTGTCCCCAGCTGGCTCTCAGCAGCTGCAATGCCCTTTGCCCCTGAGTGCCCGGGAGCAGGGCTGGCCCAGCTGTGACCCTGGGAGGCTGCCTCAGGAACCGTTCACAGCCACGGACAGCCCTGAGCAGGCTCTGCATCCATGGGGGTACCCCACCAAGCTCTCACTGCAGGGTGGGGTGGGAGCCACGTCCTCAGCAGGGTCCCTTCAGGGCAGAAGCAGATGCCAGGCTCAGAGGCTCCCTGCTTTAGTTAACTTCCCTCTGAGAGGGCTGTGGATGGCAAGGCAGGTCTGTTTATAGCTGATGTTGTATATAATGCTCTTACACTCAGGTAACAGGTTGCATTTTCCCTCAAAATATGTTCCTGGAGTGGTTACTACGTCTTTTCCAGCAATTTTGAGCAACCAAAGCACTCCTGCTTTTATCACCTAAAAATTAGCTCTGGTTTTAGCGCCTGTGTGTGGTGCCTTGTAAAGCTCAGCTGGTGTAAAATGGTGATAAATGGAGGCAATGAACCAAACCAGTTCCATTTGAGCAGAACCACAGGGGAGGGCAGAGGTGCAGGCACTGTGTGAGGCAGCTGTGTCTGCTGGCCTGGCACAGAAACAGGGAATGCCTTGGGTTAAAAGAGACCTTAGAGATCACCCAGAACCACCCTGCCATGGCAGGGACACCTTCCACTGTGCCAGGCTGCTCCAAGCCCTGCCCAGCCTGGCCTGGGGCACTGCCAGGGATCAGGGGCAGCCACAGCTGGTTCCAGTGCCTGAGCCTTGCTGGGTTCCACCCCAGTATCACAGCGAGCTGCTCTGGGTACCCTGGGTTCCTCAAGGATCAGTGGGTGAATAAATCCCATCCCAAAGTCCCTGACACACCCACGGCTCAGCCCTGCTGGGGGATGAGCTGCCTGCAGCCCCACCCCACCCGTGGGAAGGGGAATGGGAATGTCAGAGCCTTCTCCAGAGCACTTGGCACTGAGGAGCCCTGGTGCCAGTCCCAGCTAATCCTGACAGTGTGTCAAGGACAGCCAGGCTCCCCCAGCAGCCAGGAATGTGCCCGAGCTGCTCACAAGGGGCTGTGTCCTGTTCCCTGGGTCCTGTTCCCTGTGCCCTGCACCCAAACAAGTGGGTGGCACCAAAGCCCTCGCTCCTCAGGCTGTGTCCCCTGCCTCGCCATCCCTGATCCTCGGGCTGTGTCCCAGAATGGAATCACAGACTCACTGAGCTTGGAAAAGCCCTCTGGGACCACCGAGTCCAATCCCAGCACTGCCACCCCTCCCCTGTCCCCAAGTGCCACATCTACCCATCTGTGAAATCCCTCCGGGGGGGACTGTCCCACTGCCCAGGCAGCCTGTGGAGCAGCAGAGGGCTGGCACACGAGAGGGTTAATTCTGCTGTCCCTGGTGTCTCTAAAGTCACCCTGAGCCCCGTCCATGTGTCCTCTGCCCGTCTGGCCCAGCCTGAAGCACATTCCAGTTCCACCCTATCGATGTTGACTTCACATAATTTATTCCCCAAAGCCCCGAGCTGCTGTTCCTGATGCGACTGCA
Organism: Motacilla alba alba; assembly: GCF_015832195.1. Lineage (NCBI taxonomy): Eukaryota > Metazoa > Chordata > Aves > Passeriformes > Motacillidae > Motacilla > Motacilla alba. The sequence continues at coordinate 15,828,107 of NC_052029.1, forward strand.
GGATTTCTGCCAGCTCCTTCAAATGAAGAGCAATTCATTTCCACCAGCGCTCCAATCTGAGCCATGGGAGGGCGAGAGAGGGAAAACAGGAACCAAAGGAGGTTGCAGAGGGGGTTTATTTGCTGGCAGCCCAAGGAGCAGCTGAGGCTGATGGAGCGTGCTGGGTCAGGCAGGGGACCCTGGCTGGGCTGATGGCATTAACCAGAGGGATTTGCACCAGCAGAAGCAGTGAATCCCATTTACTGCAATAAATAAACCTGCACACGGGTGGGACTGGCTGGAAATGGGAGGCTGGGTGGATTCTGCTGGCTGAGAGGGCCTTGGCTGGGTGATGAACCAGCACGTGATGGGGTTTGCTCACTGTTGTGGAGGGGGACTGAGGCAGAGAAAATCATGGGGTTTTTTCTTACTATTCACTAGACACTTAACTATTTTCCACTTCAAACATTTACCACCCTGTAATCTGATGGACTCTGTGTTCAGCCTCTTGACACCCTCCCCAGTGCTGGTGACACTCTGAGGGTGCCAAACCCCTGAGGTGAGCTGGGCTCAGATACCACCCAACCCCTCGGGCTGGGCACCTGGAGGCAGTGAGGGAGGAGATGGGTCAGTCCTTAGACTCAGAGCCCCTCAACGCTTTTGGAACAGCCCTGGCAGCTGTGAGTGGTTTGGCAGCTGTGAGTGGTTTGGCACCTGCAGCTCTCCCCGGGGCTACGAGGGGAGCCCCGGGGTAACGAGCCCCCAGCTGGGGCCATTCCAGCTCCAGGCTCTGCAGCTCCACGTTGCCCCGGTTCCACCGTGTGCTGTGCCCCGTGCAGGTGATGCTGGCAGAGAGGAAGGGCACAGATGAGCTGTATGCCGTGAAGATCCTGAAGAAGGACGTGGTTATCCAGGACGATGACGTGGAGTGCACCATGGTGGAGAAGCGCGTGCTGGCGCTCTCGGGGAAGCCTCCCTTCCTCACCCAGCTCCACTCCTGCTTCCAGACCATGGTAAGGGCTGCTGCCGCAGCTGGGCACGCCGAGGGCGTGGTGGGCTGGGCACCCTGACGTGGGCAGCCTGACACTTTGGGAAATGGATTGGAATGGTGTCCAAGGCCAGGCTGGATGGGGCTTGGAGTAACCTGGGAGAGTGGGAGGTGGCACTGGATGGGATTTAAGGGATTTAATCCCTTCCACCCCAAACCATTCCAGGATTTTATGTTCTCTGTACGTCACTGCACTTGCCAAAGCAATTGTGTGTTCTCTGCCTTGGCAGCCTCACACCTTCTCCAGTTCACTGGCAGAAGTGCCTCCAGGACCCAAATGTGTGTGTGTGACGTGAAAGTGTCATGTACAACAGCTGCACCCTGAGATGTGTTCAGCAGGGAGCTGCTGGTGACATTAGAGGTGATTTCCCAGCCCACGATGTCCCTTCTGGCTCAGTCGCAAGTGCTGCACTTTTTCCCAGGACTCGTTCCTCTGATCAAAGCCCTGAGCAAAGGGAGAGACCTAATCCAAACTGCAGGAAATCCGCTTTTCCATGGGTGTGTGATTGGGTTTGTGTGAGTCAGGAGTGGAGAGGGGGACAGGGGACCTTTGATACAGTCCCTGCCTGGCCCTCGAGCAGTGAATGGGGATGTCCAGGTGCATGTCAGTGGGAGCCAGCAGAGGGAATCAGCAGAGTCCTTTAGAACGATGACAATGCTTTCCAGGAGGATTACATTTTAATATTGTCCCAGAAATTGCATTTACCAAACACATTGGGGGTATTTAAAGCCTGCAGCCCGGCTTTGCAGAGCAGCAATCAGGATGTGGCAGGAGCAGCTATTTCACACAGCATCTCGCTGGCATCTGAAGTGAGTCAGCGCGGGATTATTCCTGGCAGACCTATAGTAGCTTAATAGTAATCGTATTTGTAATGTAATCAAAATGTATAGCAGGCTGTATTATCAAAGGCTGGCACAAAGCACTTTGATTTCTGGGAGCACAGTCCAGAGCACAATTCTCCACCAGGGCTGTTGGCTCAGCGGCTCCGGGAGAGAGAAAAGCCCTAAATCTGCCTTCTAAAGGGAAGGGGAAGATGAGCAAGGAGAGAGCTCCTGCCTGGGGCTGGAGGGTGAGAGGTGCCTGTGCTGGGCTGCTCTGGAAGGCCCCAGGTCAGAGCCTGGGCTCGGGGACGGGGGGTGAGCTGGGGGGTCCCTGGGTGTCCCCAGGTGAGCCCTGCCTCTGCTGTGACCTCTGGGGCAGTGAAGGGCACAGCAGCCACAGCCACACTGAGATGATAAATCACACAGTCCCGGAATGGTTTGGGTTGGAAGGGACCCTGAACATCATCCATGGGCAGGGACAGCTCCCACTGTCCCAGGCTGCTCCAAGCCCTGTCCAGCCTGGCCTGGGACACTGCCAGGGATCCAGGGGCAGCCACAGCTGGGCCTGCCCACCCTCCCAGGGAGGAATTTCTCCCCAGTATTTAGTCAGGGGTGGATGGGGAGCGTGGCTGTTGTCCTGGCTCTGCTCTTGTTCCCAGCGTGCAGTCAGGCAGGGGATGGAGCAGTTAATTAGAAGGGCACTGAAAGGAGCCCTGGCAGTGTCACCCTGGCTGCCAGGGGACAGGGGAGTGTCACCAGCTCCGTGCCAGGCTCTGCAGTGCATTTCCATCTGCGTGCTGCTCAGCGGGGTTGGACGCTCCAGCCTTGGCCAGACGCCGTCCTTGGTGGCACGGGCAGAGCCAGGACAGCTCGGTGCCCGTCCCTCCGTGCAGCCCGTGGGCAGCCGTGCCATCTGCCCGCCTGAGTCACGGCACGGCTCTGCTGGGCACACTGCTCCCTTCCCCACCCAGAGGAGAGCTCAGCTCCTGCTTTTAGAGCTCAGCTGGCTGCTTCAAGAGCCCGTCTTTTTAATATTCTTCCTCCTTGAAGCAGATCGATATATTTAGGAGGCAGCTGCAGCCCAGCCCGGCGCTGCTCCGCTCTGCCGTGTGCTGCCTGCTCAAGGTGACATTGCCACACGTGGGCTGGCTGGCCCTGCCAGGGCTGTCCTGCACTCAGGGGTGCTCCCGAATCCCCAGGCAGCTGAAAACCTGAATTCCCTGCTCCATCCCATCAGTGCCACGTGTTTGACACAGCCCCATTGCCCCTGTGCTACTGTGTTCCATCCCCTGGGGCTGCCCCACTGCCAGGGGGGCTGTGCTGGGGCAGCAGCTGCTGAGCCAAGATCCTCTGGGTGGGCACTGCCAGGCTGGGGAGTGCCCTGGGGGTGCTGCACCCCATTCCTGTGGCTGGGCACTGCCAGGCTGGGAAATGCCCTGTGGGTGCTGAGCCCAGCTCCTCTGGGTGGGCACTGCCAGGCTGGGAAATGCCCCATTGGTCCTGCACCCCATTCCTCTGGGTGGGCACTGCCAGGCTGGGAAATGCCCTGTGGGTGCTGAGCCCAGCTCCTCTGGGTGGGCACTGCCAGGCTGGGAAATGCCCTGTGGGTGCTGCCCCCCAGTTTCTCCTCAGCCCTGGTTGTGGCAGTGCTCCAGCTGCATCCGTGGGCTCCGTGTCCTTCCTGTCTGCAAGGCAGGGCAGGGTTCGTTTAGGGAGGAAATGAGCAATGGGGAATTGTTTATTATGCAGTGCTGCCAAGCTGCAGCTCCCGCAGTGCTCCAGCCTCTGTGTCCTTCCCTCCTTCCCTCTGGGGGTGGGATGGGGCAGCCCGGGGCTGTCACTGGGCTCGTGCATGGAGGGCACATGGCACTGCAGGCCCTTGTCCCCAGTCCCTCTCCAGCTCTCCTGGAGTCCCTTCAGGCCCTGCAAGGGGCTCTGAGGTTCCCTGGAGCCTCCTCTTGTCCAGGTGAGCACCCCCAGCTCTCCCAGCCCTGGAGCAGCTCCATGTCCTCCCCTCTGGACCCCTTTAACCCCATGTGAACATGGCCAGAGGGACCCCTCAGACCAGGCTGGAAGGAGAGGGGAGCAGCCCCCTCCTGCCTCCCCAGCTTGACCAGGGGTCCCCTGCAGACGTGTGCACCCCCAGCACTGCCATCCTGGAGAGGGCTGGGAGTGTCACCCCCTCCTCCTGGGGCCTGGCCGAGTCCTGGTGGCCATGGATGGAGTTTGGTCCCCTTGGAAACCGCTCGTGTCTCCCGTGCGTGCCTTGACTGAAGCCAGGGAGTGCCTGGGGAATGCCAGCAGGGACCTGCAGAACAGCCCTCTGAGAATGGCTTCTGTCAGGAAGAGCAGATGGATTCTTGGAAGTGAAAAACCTCCGGTGTAGGGATTCCTCCCCTTGCCTTCTCCAGTGGATCTGTCTGCAGAGGGGCAGAGCTCCAGCCCTGAGCATTCCCAGGAATTAGTGCTTGTGGGCTCGGGATGGACAGCAGCCCGTGGGGAGGCCAGGGATGATGGCTGGATTCCCCTGGAATGACAGACTGGAGCTGCCAGTCGCTTTGGTTCCTGTTTCTGACCCCTGCAGATTCCCTGCTCTGATAATCCTGGTGACAATTGCTCGCTCTTTTCCTGCAGGATCGCTTGTACTTTGTGATGGAATATGTGAATGGTGGGGACTTGATGTACCAGATCCAGCAGGTGGGGAGGTTCAAGGAGCCCCACGCTGTGTAAGTGCAGTGCTTTGGCCCCTTTGGGGGGGTGTGGGGTGTCCCTGTGCAGGACTTTGGTCCCTTTGTGTGGCTGTGGGGTGTCCCTGTGTCACGGGGCTGCAAACACAGCCCAAGGCTTTGCAGTGCAGCTCCTTGGCAGAAATCAGGAATGGGAAGAGGCAGCAGAACTCTTTGCCTGATGCTGGTGCCTCCACCCCACCCTTGGGGTACATGGTGCTCATAAGTAACTGAGTTAAATGGGTGACTGTAGGTACATGAAGGCACGAGGCAGGGAGGTGTGGAGGCTTCCTGGGAGACACCAGGCCTCTGCTCTGCCTGGTCCTTGTCCTTTCCCAGGGGACCAGGCAGGGTTTGGCTCCTCTGCCAGGGCGCCCAAGCCAAGTGTTAACCGTGGGCTCCTGGTTCCTGTTCCTTAGAGCTGGGCAGAGCAGGATGTGCTCCTGAGAGCCTCCAGATGCTCACATGAACCCCACAAACGCTGGGCACAGCCTGGTGGGCTGAACTGCTGTCTGAGAGCCCTCTGAGACCCAAGAGCAGTGTGGCAGCAGTGTGGCAGTACCTGCTGGCTCCGGGAGCAGGGATGACTTTCTGAGCCATGCTGCCAGCGTGTCGTGAGGAGCAGCCCTGGCTCCAGCTCTTGCTTAATTTGTGCAACCAGAAGTGACAGCCCCCAGCAGCCCGGTGGCCTCCCTGCCAGCTCAGGCTGCCTGGGATCATCCTGTGATCCTCCTCTGGAATTTCCCTGCCCTGGCTGCCTTGTCCTTTGGTCACACCTGCCTGACACGTTTCCTTCGCTGCCACCCGAGTGGGGAGGTTTTCGTTTATCTCCTGTAATTATCAGTCTTCTTTTCAAACCTCCTCTTTCAGATTCTACGCAGCAGAAATAGCCATCGGGCTCTTCTTCCTGCAGAGCAAAGGCATCATTTATCGGTGGGTGAGCTCGTTCCTCCCTCCCTCCTTTCCCCCGGGCTCCCCCCAGAGCCGGAGCCGCGGGCAGAGTGCTGCTCCAGGGTCCTGCTCTGCCCCAGCCCGGGGCTCCCCCTGCCCGTGCCAAGGATGGGGGCTGGCAGCGTCCCACGGGTAGCGTGACAGCATCCTTAGGGCTGGAAAAGACCTGTGGGATCACTGAGTCCAGCCGTGGGCTCGTGGTGTGTCCCAAAAGGGTGCCCCTGGTTTGGGGGAGGTTCCTGCTTTACCCCTGTTCACGGGAAGGCAGCTCTGGCTCTCTCCTGCCCCTGTTCCGTGTGTTCCTCTCCACTCTGCACAAGTGCTCCCCGGCAGCCTGGACCAGCTCCAAGCCCCGAGTTTGGCTGCAGGGCGCTGCTCTCTTGCCACGGCCACTGGAGGCAGCGCTTGCCAGTGGCTCGTTCCGAGCTCTGCGGTGCCACCCTGTCACTTCTGCTGCAGCCGCCGAGGCTTCTTTGCCGTTCCCAATAGGATCCCAGCACCCAGAGGTAGCTGGGTCACTGCCATGTGCAGGACCAGGCTCACAGGCTGCTGGTTTAGCTCTGAAAGCAGCGCTCGCTGCTCCTCCCTGCTTGGGAGAGTTCCCAGAGCCCAGGGTGGAGCAGAGCATCCTAATGAGTGTCAGATACCATTAAGTGCTCTGTAAAGGGAGATGCCAGCAGTGCTGCTGGAGTCAGGAGATGCTAAAGATGAAAGAAGTGGAACAAACTTGACGTGAGGGCTGTTTCTTGCCATCAGCTGCTGTGGATTGATTCTAGGTCTGTTGGTCCCCGGTGGCTCCGCTTCCTTCCTTCCTCGGAATCCGGATCCCAGCTCGTGTCCGTCTGCCTTTGGCCTGTCAGGGCTCTGAGCACTGACAGGATAATTAGAAAATACAGCCTTGAACCCAGCCAGAATGTATAAACTGCACCAAAACGCCCAGTGCTTGCTACAGAAGCGTCCTTGAGGCTGGAGCACCCACCTCTGGAGTGGTGGCTGGAGGCTGGGATCTGGATCCAGGGATCTGCGGTTGGATCCACCTCTACAGTTAGTGCAAAGGAGCAGAGCTCCTGGGGCTGGGTACCACAAACAGGTGTTCTGGGGCTGAGGAGCAGAGGCAAACACAGCTGGTTTGTATTTCGGGGGGCAGAGCACAGGTGAGGCAGGGGCTTGTGCTGAGTAGGTGCTTCTCCATCGTGAGAGCTCTAAGTGCACTTTGATTTTCACAGGAGTGAAAGGAAAAAAATCAATTAAATCGGTCTCCTGCCAGATGAGCGCTTTCCATCGCACACTTCAAAGCGCTGTGCCCAGCACAGCATTCCTGTGGGTTAAAAGTGATATCAACACTCCATCCTGACAGATCTCTGACTTACTTTCACTCGTTTCCCCAAAGGCTTTCCCACAAAGGGTGTGGGTGTGAGCCGCGGGCGGGGCTCAGCCGCAGCAGGGCTCGGCTGTGCGCTGTGTCACCGTCTGCTCTCGCCCTGCAGAGACCTGAAGCTGGACAATGTGATGCTGGACAGCGAGGGCCACATAAAGATCGCTGACTTTGGCATGTGCAAGGAGAACATCTGGGACGGGGTGACCACCAAGACCTTCTGTGGCACCCCGGACTACATCGCGCCCGAGGTAGGGACGGAACTGATCCCTGTGCTCCCTCCCGTGGGGTGCCCTGGCTTTGGGCAGCTCTCCAGCTGAAACAGGGGCATTCAGGAATGCACCACCAGCCTGTGAAGTTCATGCCCTCGGCACTGCGCATCCCCACACCCCCCTAAGGGAACAGGGATGCTGGATCTGCCTGCCTGTTGTGCTGCGTCCTGCTTCCACCTCAAAGAGCAGCACATCCTCATGCTGCTCTCCCTGCAGTGTGATTTCCCTCGCTGGGGGTTTCCCGTGTCCATCCTGCTGGCAGCTCTGTGCCTGTTCTGTGCTTGGCATGCTCAGACCCGCTGCAGGTTGCTCCTCACTTGCTGCCTTGCTCCTGGAAATGACAAACCCAGGGGCTCAGCTCTGCCCCTCACTCAGTGTGATGGAAGCTTCCAGCACAACATGACCAGTGGGGAACAGGGAATTATCAGTGGATAGTGTTTCCATGTGCAGTGGAAATCCTTAGATCTCTCCAGCTTGCTGTTTGCAGTGAGGGGCCGTGTGTCTGATGGGGGAGGCTCCCCATCCATGGCTCTAGATCCCCACAAAATGACTTTGCATTTGGTTATCACTGATGTGATACAGTCACACATGACACTTCCATGAAGTGCTGTATGGGCATAGTTTAGTGCCAGACTTGTGAAATTCAGTGGAGTAATTATTGTCTGTTCCCTTCACTTGAAAGTATCCCTCTAAACTCTTGTCACTCTGCTGAATTTGCAATGATGAAGTTAATATTTATTCATTTAAATGTTTCAGAGAAAGAGATTCTCTTTGCTAGGACATCAGTGCTCTTGTGTGCTAAAGCACATTGTGTTTGCTGCACCCAGTGAGGTTTCCCATTGTTGGATCCAACGTCTGTTCCATCCCTCATCCCTCCAGGATTAATTCTGGGGCTGTTGGTGCAGAGCTTGTGACTGTGGGTGATTAATGCCCCTTCAAAGCAGGACAAATGACCAGCTCTCCATGTGTTTGCCCAAGTGTTTTCACTTTAACTCTTATTTTCTTCTCCTTGCTCTAATTCGTCTTTTTCCAAAAGAAGAACAGCAAATGGGAAATTAGCATGCAAATCACTTTGGCACCCAGGAAAGGCATAAAGCCTGCTGCCCATGGATCCCAGAGGAGGATCCCACCGCAGCTGGGAGCAGCAGCCAGGCTGTGAGGCTGTGGTTCCATGGCCATGCTCCAGCCAGGGCCCTTCTGCTGCCCTGTGCCTCCTCCTTCAGCGAGCTGCAGTGTGCTCAGGCCAGCGTGGCTGCAGGCTACAACTGTCCTGCCATTTGCTCGACCCATTTCTGGGCCTTTTTCTACTCCAAGCAGGCTCTGCGTGCCCAGGTGACAGGGACAGCCTGCACAGGGCCCGTGTGTGATTCCCTCTGAACAAAGCTGCGTGTCACCTGCAGGGCTGTGTCACCTGCCAGGCTGTGTCACCTGCTGGGCTGTGACCTTCCCAAACCGGCAGTGCGGACAGCACATGACAGGGGATTTCTTTTAAGTGCTCTTTTAAAGGCCTTTCTTTATGATGTGAACTGTTCCCACCCGAATTTCCCAGGGCTCTGTAGAGAGCAAGGGGAGGGTCTCGGGGTCCCTCAGGGGAGGGGTTTTAGTGCTGAAGTGTGTCCCAGGGAATAACCCAGTCCCTGTGACCCTCTGCAGCTCAGGGTGGCTTTGCCCTGTGTCAGAGCTGGGGTGTAACACTGCTGCTGCTGGTTATTATTATATATTAATTATATATTTGATATACTGTTATTATGCTGTAATTTTTGTGCTGCTGTTGTTGCAGATCATTGCCTACCAGCCCTACGGGAAGTCTGTGGATTGGTGGGCGTTTGGAGTCCTGCTCTATGAGATGCTGGCTGGCCAGGTGATTGAGTTTGACTCCTCTGGGCTGGTCTGTGGGCACAGGCTGCCGTGGCCTTTGCCACGCCTGGCACGTGGGTGGGCAGCTCCTCGAGCTGGGGGTGACGCTGCTCTGGGGACTGGACTCGTGTCACTGTGTGGCACGCCCAGGGCTGGCTCCAGGGCAAGGACCAGAGCAGCCCGCGGAGCTTTGGGATCCAGGAGGGCCCCTGAAGCTGTGTCTGCTTGGCTCCAGGCCCCCTTTGAGGGAGAAGATGAAGACGAGCTCTTCCAGTCCATCATGGAGCACAACGTCGCCTACCCCAAGTCCATGTCCAAGGAGGCCGTGGCCATCTGCAAAGGGGTAAGGGCTGGGCTGGGGGAGCGTGGGGAGTGACAGCCTGCACCCCTGGGGTCCCAGCCCACCCACTGCTCCCAGCATGGCCGGGGTCTGACGCTGTTGGGTTCTGGTGCCTGTGCCCTCCAGGGCTAAAGCCACAGCTTGTGCCACTGTGTGTGTGTGTCCTAAACCCAGGTTAAAATAACACCTGCATCCTCCCCACGCTGAGCAGAAACACAGCTGGGACTGGGGCTGGCCTGGGGCAGGGCAGGGCCAGGAGAGACCTGGGGTGATGGCTGGGGGTGGGAAGGGAGGGCTCCTGCCCAGGTGCCCCACCAGGTGAGGACAGGGCAGCTCTGAGAACCTTGGCCTGAAGTGAAAAATGATGCTCAGGGAAAATGGATGTGATTCCCAAACAGTTTTCCTAAGATCAGAGACAAAACCTTCATCCTTCCACTTAGCTGTGATAAGTTGCCCTTCAGGACAACCTGAAGCTCTGCTGGTGTCTCCATGAGGTCAGGGCAGCAGTTTCATTATCCTGTCTCTTAATTTGCAGTGAAGCTCTGCCTTGCCCAGCATAACAAGCTGGGCTCTCCGTGGACTGGGCCCAGGCCTGACTTAATTGCAGCCTGAGTTAATTTGGGCTGTGATGGATCAAGGCTGGCGAGGTCCTGATGTTGTTCTGTGTGCCTGGGACTGAGCCTCATCTCACCCCCCCAGTGCCACGCTGCTATAAATAAGTGTTTGTGTAGGAATTTAAGAAATGTTTGCTTATGATAGTTAATATTGAAAATATCTGAATGTTCTGTGTCTCAAAATAGTGTTTCTATCTACAAATGACACATCCTGCGCTTCACGCTCCCACTGCGGCATTTCAGAGCCTCTTCCTGGCGTTGCCAGGCTCCTGAGCTGCTGTTAACCAGGAATGTTCACTTGTCCCGCGGGGAAAAGCTGCTGCAGGAGCTCCCACCTGGAGTGGGGCACAGGGAGCGGGTGCTGCCCTGCCACACTCAGCAGGGTGCAGGAAAAACAGCCCTTAATTCAGAAACCACTGGGTGGTTGGCGGGGCATTCCCACAGAGGCTGCCACCATCTCCCATCCTCTTGCTGGTGTTGTTTGGGATGTAAAGGGAAAATCCAGAGTGTTCCTGGCCAGGCAGGGAGTGGGGGACACTCAGGGCTGCCAAGCTGCTGCAGCAGGCACGAGGTGGGCGCTGTAAATCAAGGAGCAGGGACTGCAGAAGCTCTGCTGGGTGCAGCTGCCATGGTGTTTGCTCCCTCTCTGGAGATGGGAGGGTATTTGGGCAGGCTCTCCATAAATTCCCATGGGTTTTTGTAGCAGAGTGGTGGTTCCCTCTGTGTTACTGTTCTTTCAAAACCTCATGACATTTTTTTTGCTGCCACCAAACTGCTACACCAGAAACTTTAATTTAAATCTGTGTGGGGTTTAAGAACTTTTTGGTAGGCTGGGAACTGAATGTTTAGGTTTTTCCCTGGAATGCAGTGGAATAGGTGTTGGTGAGCTGGACCCAGCTGTTTGTGTGGGGTGTGGCAGGGCTGCCAGCAGGGCACAAACCCAGCAGGGAACTGGAGAAACCTCAGCCCCCACCTGCGAGGGGTTTGGGATTTCACCCCCACGTTCTCCAAACCCATTTTGTTGCTCCCCCGTGGTTTCACTCTGGTGTGCTGCTGCCAGTCACCCCTTCCTGCTGCGCCGCAGGGAGGTGGAAGGTGTTAGTGCTGACAGCCCAGAGGCAGTGTTTGTGAGGCGGGATGCAGGCTGGGCAGCGCACAGAGCGCTCCCCAGGCTCCAGGGCTCACGGTCAGCAGCGGTTACAGGGCAAGGGGAGCTCTGCCCTGCCCTGCCCTGTCTGCAGCCTGACCCCAGCGCTGTGTCCGTGCTCAGGGGGGCTCTCCTGAGCCCCAGGTTGGCTACCAGGAGTCTTTCCCACCCCACAGGAGGGGTTTGCTGGTGCCTGAGCAGAGCAGCCCTTGCCAGGGCAGCAGCTTGTCTGTGGCCATCAGCTCCCTCTCTGACCTCTGCCTGACAGCAAAGGCGTGGAGTGTTTCCCACAGCCTTTTGGGAGTAGTTACAGGTGTTTTGGGTGGCATTTCCCCCCGTGCTGCTGCCTGAGGAAAGCCCAGCAGGGCTGCAGTCCGTGCTGCTGCCGCAGTGTTCGAGAGGCCAGGACACATCACCTCTGCCACCTTCCCAGGCTTCTGGGATTTCTTCTTGGGGTTTTGTTTTATAAAGGGCTGTGTGCTGTAATGCCAAGGAAAACTCAATTATTAACGAAAAGCAAGTTGGGAAAATATTCTTGCTTTTGTTTTTGGTGGCCCCTGGCCCCTCCCTCCCCGGCCCTCCAGCCTGGCTCCCTGCTTGAGGACGGGCTCTGCAAGGCTGCTGCTGATGCCAGTCACATCCTCACCCTCAGCAGAGGCTGGAAAATCCCTGGCCCAGCCTGCAGAGCCTGCCAGGCCCTCGCTGTTTGGAGAAGGGCTTTCCAGGGAGATGCTGCCTCACAAAGCTGCTCTCCATCACTCTTCCAGCTGCAGATGCTGTCACAGCTGGAGCCAGGGATGTAGAGCTGTTTGCTCACAGAGCAGTTGGTGGCTCTGCTCTCACCTTGTATTTGTTGGAGTTTTTTTGTCTTTTCAGGGCTTTAGGTTTGGGGTTTTTTCCCAGGGTTTCCCTTGCTTTCAGTGTCCTGTTGCAGCTGTTAAAGATCAGCTTTCCTGAGCAAGTTTGTTCTGTGCCCTGGGGGTGGCAGGGCTGACCTGTACCCACGGGTGGTGGGAGGTGTCTCAGCTCCCCAGCTGGAGCACTGGCACCTCCTGTCCCCCCGGGGGTCTCACAGACCCCCAGCCCTGGCACACAGAGCCAGGCTCGCTGCAGCCCCGGCGTCAGCATGAGCTGCCCTGCTTTTAATAAAGCAGTGCTTTTGTTGCACGTGTGAAGCTGATAGTCTCTATCCTTATCAAGGTCTTGTGAATCTCTGGACTCTCCATCTGATCTCTGAGCAGGGCTCAAGCCCTGCCCCAGGATATTGATGTTGTGCAGCTGCCCGTAGTTCCTGGGGCCCTTTCCCTTATTGAGCCAGTGAAGAGGAGAAGTTTGGATGATAAACAACCTTAATGGACTGTTCGTGCTGTTTTTCCTCCAAGCTGACTCTCTGATCAGAAATGCACCTCGTGTCTGCTCTGGAGGTGAGGGGGCTCTGCTCCCAGGGCTGATGGAAGTTTTGGAGGACAGACCGTCCATCTAAAGGAGCAGTGGGGTTTAGAGTCAACTCTGCAGATGCTGAGAAGTTTGTGCCAAGCAAAGGGACTGCTGGGCAGCTCCCCTGCTGCAGCCAGGTGCTGGGGGAGCCCTGCCAGCACCCCGGGGTGTTCCTTGGCAAACCCGTTCCATTCCCAGACAGGAAGGGGATGTGCCCATCCTGCCAGTGCTCGTGTACCTGCCATCTGCACAGTCTGCTCTTGCAAAGCATTGTCAGCCTTCCCTGCCCCTGAGTCACTCCAGCTCCTTGCTCAGTGTCCTCTCCTTGGAGCCCCAAAGGCGTCTGGGGCAGCTGATGCGGGTTGTCCAGCTGGGAAACGCAGCTCCCTGGGGACGTTTGGGGCAGCAGAGGGACACACTGTGACTGTTTGCTGCCTGCTGTCCCCAGCTGATGACCAAGCACCCCGCCAAGCGCCTGGGCTGCGGCCCCGAGGGGGAGAGGGACATCAAGGAGCACGCCTTCTTCCGCTACATCGACTGGGACAAGCTGGAGCGCAAGGAGATCCAGCCCCCCTTCAAGCCAAAGGCTGTAAGTGTGCTGGCTCCCCCCTGTCCCACTGCTGTGCTCCCCCACTGCCAGGCCCCCTCACTGTCCCACTACTGGGCACCCAGTGTCCCCCTGCTGGGCTCCCCCATTGCCAGGCCCCCCTCTGTCCCACTGACAGACGCCCCCAGTGTCCCACTGCTGTGTCCCCCCACTGTTCCACTGCCAGGTTCCCCCACTGCTGTGTCCCCCACTGTCCCACTGCTGTGTCCCCCAGTGTCCCACTGCCAGGGAGCCTCCATGGCCTCTCCCACCCTCGCTGGGTGCTGCTCGCCCTGGAGGTCCCTGTCTCCTCGGAAGGTTCCCTGGCACCTGACACGTGCCACCGCTCTGCTGGGGCAGGAGCAGTCCCTGACACCTGGTCCCAGCTCTGCCTTGCAGAGGTGGGAGCTCCACACCTTCCGTTCCTGGGCCCTTTGTGTGGCCTGTCTGTTTTGTCATCCCAGGTCTGTTGGGTTTTTCCTCCCTTTTTCTCAGGTCTTTCTTTTCTTTAATCCCCACTTTGTTTCAGCAGCCAGCTGAGCCCAGCGTGCCTGGCGGGGCAGTGGAGCTGGGGCTCAGCACAGCTTCTCTCCAGGGTGGACGGAGGCTGGAGCCTGGCTCTGCGGCCGGGGGATGCTGGCTGCTCCTCCTCAGCCCTGCCAGGCTCTGCTGAGAGATGAGCTGGGAGTGCAGCCTGGGGATGGGCAGACCCAGCTGGAGGTGGCAGCAATGGGAAGCTGTTTGTTAGAGGGGACAGGAATGCCTGGGTGCTCCTGGTCCAGCTGTATCTGCAGTGACATCTGTCCCTGTGACACCAGTGCAGGGGTGACACCAGTGCCGGGTGTCCCTGCCCGTGGTGCTGCTCTGTGTCCCCAAACTCTGCGTGGCCCTGTGTTGTCCCCCTGCTCTCCCTGCCCTTATGTACACACAGGGATTCCCTCCCTGGATTTCCCCGTGTCCCTTTGTCACTGGGGGACTGGCAGGGTCACAGCAGTGCCCGAGTGTCTCTGTGGTGCCCCAGGTCCTGGAGGCTTGGGTTGTTCTCGTGCCTCCCCCCAGGTTGGCTGCAGTGCCCCAGCTGGGCCCTGGAGTTTCACAGAGAGCTGAATCCACTCTGAATCTGCTCTCGTGGCTGGTGTTTGTGGTCAGTGTGGGGACATTCCTTAATCCTTCCTCCCAGGCCAGCTCAGAGTCCAGCAATGCTCCGTGTGCTGATCTGCAGCCTCCCTGTGCCTCTGCCCGTAACAGCCTCCTGCCCCTCTGCTTTTCCTCTGCTTTGCAGACCCCCTGTTCGTTTGAGGGCCCCTCTGGTGCTTGGGAAAACTCTGCTTTCAGGGAGAACATGGAGTGGGAGTTCCTTTGGTGGAGGCTACTGGCTGCCTTTAGCTCTGCTGTCTCTCTGTGCCTCTCTGCTCCAGCAGGTTTTTCCCTCCCACAGCTCCTTTCCCGGCTGATCCAGCTGCAGTGGAACAGCTCTGTGGTGCTGGGCAGAGCCCCCACAGCCCCAGCGATGGGCAGGGATGCTGGCCTGGAGAGCTGCCCCTCTCCCCAGGGCTGCCAGCCCTGCCCTGCCCGTGTTTGGGGCTGATGCTCGAATTTCAGGCAGATGTTTCTCCCCAGGGCACTGCTGGCACTGGTGCCTCTGCAGGGAGCTCCTGGGCGCTGTCCGTGGCTGAGAGCTGCCCTCACTCACAGTCTGAGCTGTGCCCACCTCAGAGGGGCCATGTCCTGCTCTCCCTCCTGCCTGGCAGTGGGGACACACGGGATGGGCAGCGCAGGAGTCTGGGCTGCTGCCTGCCTGCCTTTCCCTGGGAGGGAAGGGAATCCCAGGGCACTGGGCCGTGCAGGGGCAGCCTTACTGGGAAAGCTGTACCTTGGTGTTGAAGTGCAGCAGTGTGGAAGTGTTTGGGGCTGTTTGTGCCCCCAGGATTCACTGTCTGGGGCTGGGATCTGACCCTTGTCCAGGGATGCTGAGGTACAAGGAGGGATCCATGGGCTCCAGCTGCAGAGGGGTCCTGGTCCATACCTGCATTCACTGAAGGGGCACCTTGGGGTTATTCTGTCTCCTGAATCCACAGCTTCTGCCATCTCCCCTGCCATGTCCATTTTCCAGTGGAGCTGCTGCTGCTGTGTCCCCTGCTCCCATCTCTCCTCCTGAGCAGGTCCCAGTGTCACTGCCTGCCCTGGGCAGGGGCAGCGCGTTGGTGTTTGGTGCTTACAGTGAAAAACAACTGAATTCCATCAAAAGCGCTTTCTTACTGCTCTGCTGCTTTAAGTTGTGCAAATTTTGTCCTGTTTTAGATGTCTCCTTCCTTTAGAAATCCCTCTGACACCAGCCCTGGGGAGGGGGACCATAAGCTGCCGGCTGTCGCTTCACCAGCGGCTGGCACCCGGAAAATTCCCTGTGTGATAGGACAGGGAGATTAACAGCAGCTGATTTGGGATTTAGGGAGGATTAAGACAACTCAGGTACCTGCTGATAGCTGATATTTCTCCAGCAGTGCTGGAAAAAGCTGTTTCTTTGGTGCCAGCCGTGAGCACAGCGCAGAGCAGCAGGGATGGCAGCAGGGCTTGGACACTGCACGGAGGCTTTGGGGGTGACAGGGGAGACGTGCCCCAGTGTTTGTGACCTGTGATTGCCCTGGTGGCCACACCCGGGCCAAGTGCAGCTGCACACAGGGCTGGTGCTGGCTCTTCACCTTGGCTTAAGTTTGTTTTGTTTTCTTTTATTTTTTTCACAGTTAGATCTGTAAAGGTCAGGCTGCAGTAATTGTCTGTATCCAGAGCTTCAAAATAAGGGATAAAATGCAAATGAGGGCTGGGAGTCAGCCCCCACGTGTCCCCAGCCTTCCCCTCCTGCAGTCCATGGGAACACCAGCCAAGGGGAGCAGAGCCCCGTCCAGATTGTCCCCAGGCTCATTTTGCTTCTCAGAGGCACCATGGATTCACGTTTGATGGGAGCTGGGGGCTCAGCTCCCCAGCCCCTCCTGTCCCACTGAGCCCCCTTTGCTCTGCAGGAACCACAAATCCTCCGGGCACATCCCTGAGGTTCTGCGGCCCCTCTGCAGTTTGGGGTGGGGGCACAGGGGGTACAGGGGGTCCTGGGGGGGTCTCAGTGCCTGCCCAGCGCTGCTGCTGCTGGGGAGGGATCCACACCCTCCCAAAAGCTCCATCATTTCCCACCGACAGCCAGTGGAGGCTCCAGCCTGCGCCTGGCCAGAGCTCGGAGCCAATTCCCCAATTCCCAGGAGCTGCTGTGCTGCTTTGTGCTTGATTAACCTTTATCACAGAGTCAGGAACAAGACAGATCAGGGGCTGGCTTGTCTTTGGTGGTTCTGACGTGGGGCTCTGCTTGGCTGCTCCCTGCTCTGGCTGGTGCATAACAATTCCTTTCCTGGGTCTGCAGTTACCCTGGGAGTGTATTTACACTTCCCTGCTCTCCCTGTCTCTCGTTGAGATAATTATTGTTTTTGGTATCTAATTACTCCTTTACTTTACATAAAGCCTGGTGATTTGAAAAGTCTCATTTTGAAAGCACTGGAATCACACAGCAGAGCCCAGGATTATTCACAACAGCATGGGGGGTTAAAAAAATGGCTTTTAATCTAATAATTTTTAATTGCAGAAATTAATTTCCCCCTAACTGCTCGGAGTTAATTAATATTGAAAGGCCACTTACAGACCTGGATGTGTAAAAGCACCAGTTCCGTGCACAGGGGTTTTGTAGCCTTAGTTCAGCCTGTACAGGGCGAGTTCTGATGTTTGCATAAGTAATTTCCTAATTAGATGGGATTTAAGGCTTGAGGGGCTGACATTGGGCAGGTGGAGGTGCTGAGGTTAAACGCCTCAGGTAATCCAGTCAGGATTTGCTCTGGGAGACCCGGGGCCCTGTAAAGACTTTGGAAACAGAGTGAAGAGTCTGGGAAATCCCAGAGCATGAGGCAGAAACTCGGCTTTTTCCCTAGCAGAGGGATGGTCCCACACCAGGAGCCCTTGCACTGGGTGCTCCCTTTGACAGCAGCAGGGATGAAGGGATGAGCTGCAGCATCCCAAAGTGGAGCCAGACACAAGTGAAAGGCACCACTGAGCAGCACAGGCACCCCCAGCGTGGCCCCCAGGTCGTGCTGGGACCCAAATTCCCCTAAAGGTGGCTGCCAGAAGTGCCCTGATCCTCCCCAGGGTGCCGGGAGCCAGCGCAGCCCCAGGAAGGTCAGACCTGGCCAGGAGATGCCTGGTGGGGTTGTGGCTGTGCCTCTGGTTTGGAACCAAACCCTGGGCAATCAAGGGTGTCCAGCACCTCCCCTGGCCCTGGCAGCGAGGGTGGCAGCAGCATCCTCAGCTCCTCGTGGTCCTTGATTGCATCCCAGGGATCAATGGCAAGTGCTTTATTGTGCCTTTTGTCTCTATTTGGAATCAGGCTGGGAGGTGATCAAACACAAGGCCATCTCGGGAGCTGACAGGTTTATTTCTGCAGCTCAGGAGGAAAAGCCATTCTGTGCTGGCTGTAAATATTAGACAGGACACTCTGGGATTTATGTCAGATAAATTCCCACCCTCCCCCTTCCTCCAGGCAGGATGGAGTGATGCCTGTACATTAACAGCAGACTGAAAGGGACAGTTTTTCACGAGATGGCTTTAGATAAATGTGAAAATTCACATGGCATCTGTGTCCATGGAGCAGGAGCCAGTTTGGGAAGCTGGAAAGAAGGTGCCCGTGCAGACGGTGCCCTTCTCTGCCTGGAGCAGTGAGATCCTCCCTGCTTCCCTCAGCCAGGGCTGGGCCAAGCCTGGAGCTGGAGCTCCCCTCCTCCAGGCCTCGGGCTTGGGCTGGGATGGGCCCTCTGTAAACTCAAAGACAGTTTTCGACTCTAAAGTATTGAATTCAGCCATGCATTTTATCTGCATCCAAACAGAAAGCCCATGAATTCCACACGGCAGGGCAGGAAATACCGAGGATAGATGCAACTTTTCGAATTTTCCATCCACACATTCTTACCTCATTGCCTGACAGTGAGAAATCCTTGCTTGCCAATGTGCATATTAAAATACATTTGTGCTTCCTATTCCAATAACTGGCAGCCTCTCATCAGGATTAATTTTCCAATCCTTATGAGGGGGTTGCTGGTTTGGTTTTTTATTTTTATTTTTTTCCCCAAGGCAGCACATTTCTCTGTAGCCACAAGGCAGGCAGTGCTGCCAGACACGGCACGTGGGCTGCCCTGCCCGTCTGCACTGAGCTCTGCTGGGGCTGCCAGGGGCTGGAGCGGGGCTGGGGGCTCTGGGTGTGCCCTGGGGGGCTCTGGGTGTGCCCTGGAGGGCTCTGGGTGTGCCCTGGGGCTGGCAGGTGAGCGCTGCCAGGGATGGCACAGCCCTTTCCCAGCGATGCTGCTCCCAGCCTGTGCCACCCCAGGGGCCCTGGCGAGCCCAGCCTGGCTCCTCGTGCCCTGCCTTTGCCTCCTGGGCTCTGTGGGGCTGGCAGCTCCCTTTTGCAGGGTTTGGTTGCTGCTCTGGTGCTGATGCAGGGGCTTGGGGAAGGCGTTGGGCTGGGGCTGACTCGTCAGACCTCTCAAACGTGCTCCTGCTCAGTGCTCAGGCTGGGCCCGGTCCCGTGCTGTGGAGCAGCCCTGGCTGCCCAGGGGAGCAGGGCTGGGTCTGGCTGGACCCAGGGAAGGGACAGCCCTGGGAATCAGAAGGGACAGCCCTGGGAATCGGAATCATCAGGGCTGGCTCCAGCCCTGCTGAGCTCAGGCCTGGGGGAGCAGAAGCTTAACCAAGCCAGACTAGAAATGTAAAGACGGGGTGTCACCAAGGCAAGGGTACCACGGTGCCCACGCTGGAGGGGCTGGAGCTGGAGTTAAATCCACCCAAACATTGTCCCCTGAGCTTTGTTTAGAGGCTTTAGGAGAGCAAGTGTCTCACTTGGTGCTGTAAGGACACCCAAGAGCTGCCAAAGGAGCAGCCCGTCAGAGGCTGATGGATGTTCATGTTGTCTTCCCTGAAAGCTCTGAGCAGAGGAAGGAATTGGGAAACATTGCCTTCTGCATGTATTTGTCATTAATATTTTATTACATTTAGTCCAATGTTTATTAAAAATGCAAATCTGTTTACTTAACAAATGAAAGTTAAATGCCCAGGAAAAACTGTGGCAGTGCCTGGGGCGTGTGTTCTCCCTGGGGCAGTGGGAGAGAGGCCGGGGGCACTGGGAGCTGCTGCCTGGGGACTGGGAGCTGCTGCCTGGGGACTGGGAGCTGCTCCCTGGGGGACTGGGAGCTGCTGCCTGGGATTGGGAGCTGCTGCCTGGGACTGGGAGCTGCTGCCTGGGGACTGGAGCTGCTGCCTGAGCAGCTCTCTGAGGAACCAGAGCCTGCAGAGCACTGGCTGTGTGTGACAGGAGGGACAGTGCCAGCCCTTGGAGCAGAGTCCCCCGTGCCAGCTCTGGGGATGTGTCATGTGGGTGACAGGCAGGGATGGAGCCTGGTCTGTGGCTGTGCAGTGACCTGGCATCCACCTGATCCCAGCTGCTGCTGTTGTTATTCCTTTAATTCAGGGCTGGCAGCCTGGGAAGCCACAGCCCCCTTGTTTTGATTGCTAAGGAAATTAAATCAGGTTTTGGCACCCCTGGGGACCGTGAGGCTGTGGACCGTTGTGGTCTGACTGGACTGTGGAGAAGGGACAGCCCTGGGAATCAGAACCATGGAATCCCAGACTGGTTTGGGTTGGAAGGGACCTTAAATCCTATCCAGTGCCACCCTGCCATGGCAGGGACACCTTCTGCTGCCCCAGGCTGCTCCAGCCCCAGTGTCCAGCCTGGCCAGGGCTGGGTCCTCTCCTCTCCTCGGGCAGGAGGGAACCTCTGAGCAGCCCAGCCATGGAAAGCCCCTGCTCCTGGGATCCTCCTGGGAGGAGGGATGCCCACGTGGGCGCTGCCCTGCGAGCAGGTGCCAGGTGTGTGTGGGCAGGAGCACCCGAGCCATGGCAGCCCGGCTCATCGCTGTGCATTGCGTGGCACAGCGGGGTTTGCCGGCCCTGGCCGTGCCGTGCCGTGCCGTGCCGTGCCGTGCCGTGCCGTGCCATGCCCTCGTGCTCTGCCCCTTTTCCCGTGCTGCAGCCCCATCCACCTTCCCTCCCCACCCACCACCGTTCTCTTCTCCTCCCCCAGTGCGGACGCAATGCTGAAAACTTCGACCGCTTTTTCACCCGCCACCCGCCCGTGCTAACACCTCCCGACCAGGAAGTCGTCGGGAACATTGACCAGTCAGAATTCGAAGGATTTTCCTTTGTTAACTCTGAGTTTTTTAAGCCTCAAGCCAAGAGCTAAGTTGCTGTGCAGATCTCATCCCTGCATCTGTCATCCGCTCCCGGCTGCTGCTGTTGTGACACATTCCATTGCAGAACCTGCATCCATGGGCTTGCTTTAGTTCCTCACTAGAGTGACCAGATTTCAAGTGTCTTCCTGTTGTTTGGGGTGTCGCTGGAGGGGAGCGATGTGCGAGAAATGCTGCAAATGGGCTTTTGTAACATTTTGTTTGGAGAAAATGGGAACAGCTCAGTGGGTGACGGAACGAAAACGGAGACACGGTGACAACTGGGAGAAATCCCTTCATCATGTGCTTTAATTCCTGCTCTTTCCTTTTTCTAGTGTTTTAAATAACCATGAAAATTTAATATTTAGCCTTCTTAGCCTTAGTGGCAAGTAAGTGTTTTTAATGAAACCGTTCCCCAGAGTCTCTCTCCTCCCAAGAGCTCAGGAGAGCCAAGATGCTGGATCTGGCTCCCTTTTTGTCCTGCTGCGTGTCCAGCCCCAGCTCCCCTTCCCTGCACAGATGCTGTGGGCTGGCTGGGTCCCCAGCAGTGGGGTAAGTTATTCGGGAAGGCAGAGCTGCCGTTGGCAAAGATTTCTCCTGATTGTGCAGTTTCCAAGTAGCATTTTTTAAAATCAAAGAGAACATCCCGTGGTAAATGGGAAATTTGGAAGAGCTGCCTTTGAATCCGTGGTCGCCCTAGTAAACACCACCAACATCCATTCCGTAGTGGAGCTTTTTCTTCTTCTGAAATGCCAAAGTCATTGATGGAGTTTGTTACCTGTGCTTTAAATGTGTCAAAAATGGTGTTGACCCAAGCGGGAGGTACTTGAGTCTGACCAGTGTTGTGAATTCTGATATGAAGGGTGTAAAGGACCTTGTTTCAACGGGTACTTCTATCCTCGAAAATGGCCCGAGTTTTGTTTCTGGCATCAAAGGAAACATTTCAGGAAGGGTGACTTTCTCTTGAAAGGACAACAATCGCGCTGCTTCCTTTTATACCCTTGCCTTGTTCGTGGGCTGTCACTGTATCAACCTGCTTGATTTGTAATGTGCCAATTTATTTTCTGATACCGATTATAAAATAAAAAGTGAGAAAACCCGCCCCAGAAACCTGCCTGTGTTGCAATAATGAGTTTCTGCAGCTCAGCGAGGTGATTCCTGCCGACAGCCGGGGCTGGGAGCTGCCCCGGCTGCTGGGGGATGCCGGCTCAGTGGCGGCGGTGGAGGAGCGAGGGCAAGGAGCTGCTTTGTGTGGGTGAGGCCGGCAGGAAGGACAGGGCTGAGGACACGGCACAGCGCCCTGGGCAGAGCTGGCTGCAGAGCCCGGCGTGGCTCATCCCTCCCTGCCGCTCTCCCAGGAGCGCTTGTTAGACGTGACTGGCACTTCCAGCTCAAGAAGGATTACGGGCTCCTGTTAACCTCCCTCCTGCCTCTGGGAATGCGCTGCTGCCCAGCTGCGGACACTGCGAGGCTGTTCCAGAGGTCCCGACCATCGGAGGAGCTGCTGCCGGCGCCGCTGGAGCTCTGCCCGGGGAGGATCCCCATCCCTGGGCCGGGCAGAGATGCTGCTCCGGGCCAGCCGTGCCCGGGCACAGTGCTACGGGCAGCAGGACCCCGGCTGTGCCACGCCGTGCCACCACCACACCGCCCCGCTGTGCTCCTCGCCACCTCCCCGAGACAATTCGCCCATCGCTGGAGGCACCGTCAGCCCTGATTGTCCCCTGCGCTCCCCTCTCTCCATGAGTCCCACACAGCCGTTCCCTGCCTGCCCCCAGGCTGTTCATCATCTTGACAGAGGCCAAATTGCCGGCAGTTCGGGCAGAATTCAAGGTAAGGCTCCAGCACGCCGCACTGTGCTGTGCTCGGCTGCCAGCCGAGGCCCCGGGGAGTGGGGGCTGCGGGAGAGGGGAGTGGGCTGCCCTGAGCCCCCTCCCGGGCACATCGCAGCCTCTCCCGGAGCTTTCTGCTGCCAAAAAGCTGCAGCAGCAGGCTTTTCCCACTCCGGGGCTCCCCGGCTGAGCGCTCCCCAGGGCTGGGGACCACGGCGGCAACCTGCAGCAGTCACATGTGGATGTGTCATTCCCTTTGCAGCATCCCAAAGCTTCCCTGCTCAGGAGAAGCTCCTGGCTTGGTAGGATAGTGCTGGCCCACGTTGGTTTGGATGGATGTGGCCTTCAGGAGCCACGTGGTCGTCTCAGAACTCTCCAGCAGCCTTGGGCAACTTTCCACAGAGAGACCCGAGCACAGCCACGGCCGCTCTGCCAGGGAGCGCCCTGGGGGACCCTGCTGCCATCGAGGTGGGCTTGTCCTCACACTCCCGCTGCTTCACCCTTTGCCTGCAGAACTCTGCACCTGAAGTTGATCCTTTCACCCTGTCTGACCTCCCTGCTCCTGCTCTGTGCCCCCGAATCCACATCTCCTTCCTTGTCTGTGCTGGAGAGAGGAGCCCTGGAGGGACCCTGGCGCCCAGGGCCCGGCTGGGAGCCACGGACACCAGCGGGGAACATCACCTGTGCTCACAGCCTGACAGCACAGCCACGGCCTGCCTCTTCTGCTTCTCCTCTCTCAGCTCCTTGAGCTCCATCCAGACCTGTTTTCTTCCCACCTTGTCTCTGCTCCATCATCCTTGGCTTTTCCTGATCTTCCTCCCCAAGGCTAAAGCCATCCTGATGGGATGTCTGCTGTGGCAAGTGGAATCTGCAAGCACCCTGGAGATCCTGATGCGCTGCTGGCTCATCTCCCTGGGCTCAGTCCAGCTGCAGCTGCAGTGTGGTGCCCCTGGCCTGTCCAGGCTGGCAGGAAAACCTGGCTCTGTGTCCTGGCCGTGCTCCTGCTCGAGGCGTGAAGGTGCCCCGGTGTCCCATTGGGCCAGGAGGGGCTGCAGGGAGGACACGGCATCTTTCCTGCCAGGTCCTTCCCCGGGACAGCAGTGGGAGCTCAGCCATGGCGGGTGGGGTGCAGGACCTGCAGGCCCCCCACAGTCCCTTTCCTCAGTTCAAGCTGGCAGATTAACCCAGGGCTGGAAGTCCTGGTGCAGCAGAGCACAGCGAGGACCTGGCATGGTGGGGCCACCTCCAAAGGCAAAGTCTGGGGAAAACGGAAAACCAGTACAGGTTTCTGCAAGGCTGACGGGGCCCTACCTGTGTCACGGCAGGGGAAGGTCACCTCCAGCCGGGAGTTGGGGTCTCTCCTGTACAGGGACATGGAAGAAGGGGTGGAGGAGCCTTTTGTCCCTGGTGGCTCCAGTAAGCAGGCAGAGCAGAGCCAGTTCCCGGCTGCCAGTGTCCCTCCACTGCCCCGCTGTGGGAGAAGGGCCTGGGGTGCTTGTGCTGTCCCTTCAGCGCTCAGTCACCCCTCCAGCCACGGCTCTGTCACCTCCCACAGCAGGACAGCCGCGAGGCAGGCGCTCTCTGATCTGCAGGGTGTAGAAGAGCAGCCCACGCACTCCCGGCGCTGGCTCCGCAGTGCTGATAGCAGTTCCCAGTGCTAATCCTGACACTAACGTCCTTTTTTTCCCTTTTTTGGCTGGGGTGTAGCTGCAAAGTTGTTCTCCTTAAGAAATTGCAAGGAGAAAATGTTGCATATGTGGAATTTTCCTTCTCAGAGGTTTTGAAGTGCTGTGTTGTTTTCTCTCTGTACAACCCTGGAGCAAATCACATCCTCCATCAATGAACCAGTGCTGGTTAACACCATATCACGGCATCATTCAAAAATCAAGCTTAAAGCAGAAAGAGCTCTTACAGCTGATTATTTTGTGCAAATTTTGACATGGTAGTGACTGTTGCTGCCATTTTGAGGCGTGTTGCTTCCTCCAGGCTCCTTCCTCCTGTGCAGTGCTGAGCTCTGGTTGCAGTGAGGGTTCTGCATGCTGAGAACTGCTCGTGCTCTCTCTCTCCCTCAGCAAACAGGACAGGAGGGATGCTCCCTTCCCAACACGGCTCTCACCTGTCCCTCTGCGTCCTGCTCGTGTGTCTCGGGTGTGTTAAACTGGTGTTCTCCTCTTCCTGCTGCTGCTGCGGGGCTGCTTCTGTTCTACAGGGCTGTGAGTTCCTGCTCGGTGGCCAGCTGGAGCACGGAGCACGGGGACATCGAGGCTCCCTCAGGGACAGCACAGCTCCCCGGGGACAGCGTGGCTCCCCCAGCCGCGCCCTCGGGTGCTGTCACCGCTGGAGGTGCTGTCACCTCTGGTGCCTCGCTCCTTCCCCAGTTTAACTCTGTGCTTTCCGTTTAACAGAAGGACAAACGCGACACTTCCAACTTCGACAAGGAGTTCACCCGGCAGCCGGTGGAGCTGACGCCCACGGACAAACTCTTCATCATGAACTTGGACCAGAACGAGTTTGCTGGATTCTCCTACACCAACCCCGAGTTTGTCATTAACGTGTAGCGCGGCGCAGCCCTGTCCTCGCTGTCCCACGCCAGGTGGCCCTGTACATAGGACACTAGTCTTCCGGGATTAGCAGTGCAGACACACGTCCCCTCCCGCCAAACACGCCGGCCGCTTCTCCTCGGAGCCTCTCGTGTCCGTGCCACTCGCTAGCTTGGCTTCCCTAGCCGGAGGTGTCCGGGGTGCCAGTTACCGGTCAGTGATACTTCTAGGAACTATAGTTGGTGGTGACTAATAGAGTTTTTAAACAGAAATATACCAAACCGCTATGGTCTCTGTAATTTTCGCAGCGGGACGCTGCGGTCCCGGTGACCCAGCTAGTCCCAAAGCGTTGCTGTGGAATGCTGAGCATGGTTGATCGCTTAAAGCGTTGTGCTGAAGCTTGCGATGAGTGTGAGCTTGTCTTAGAGGAGCCTTTTGTTCAAGACATGGATATATTTGATCAGTGTGGAGAAATCTGCTTCTAGACCTCTATTTCCCAATGCATTGTCCGTAGGGTCAGCCCAGCTCCCACCGTCCGCCTTCCCTGCCTCGGGCATCGCGACTCCCAGCCTCTCCCATGCCAGCTCTTGTAAATCAGAGCAAACCTTTTTCTAAGCGAAAGGTGGGGGGGTTTTGTAACATCTGGAACAGTTTGCAGTTTTGATACGCTCAGTCAGCACTCGCATAAATCTTTCACAGACGCTGTCGAGACGTAACAGCTCTGTAAAGGATATTAATATTCTACCAAAACAAAACACATTTATATTCTTGGTTTACAATTTACCGACTGAAAACACGCCCGAGACCAAAGGGCTGCACTGAGGGCTATTTATAACGGAAACTTTTCTACTTTCCACCCTCTGCTATTCTCTTCCAGGCTCCAAACCCATGGATTTCACAGACACCTTGATTTCCCTGATTTCCACCAAATCCCTGGGGGTTTTAAAGCAGTAATAATTTTTTAAAAATTCTGAGTGAGAAGAGACAATTCCAGCAGCTGCTTGCGAGGCAGAGCCGTGGCGTGCGGGAGGGCAGGGGCAGGAGGGAGCAAGGACAGGAAGGAGAAGGCAGGGGCGGGCAGGGGAGGGCAGGGCAGGCAGGAGAGGACAGCAGGGAGGAGGCAGCAGGGGCAGGAGAGATGGGGCAGGGGCAGGAGAGAAGGGCAGGAGCAGGCAGGAACAGGCAGGGGCAGAGGAGGGCAGGAACAGGCAGGAATAGGGAGAGGAGGGCAGGAACAGGGAGATAAGGGCGGGAACAGGGAGGAACAGGGAGAAGAGGGAAGGAGCAGACAGGAACAGGCAGAAGCAGGAAGAGGAGGGCAGGAGGAGGAGGGAAAGGCAGGAGCAGGAGAGAAGGGCAGAAGCAGGCAGGAAAAGGCAGGAAAAGGCAGGAGCAGACAGGAAAAAGCAGGAACAGGCAGAAAAAGCAGGAACAGGCAGGAACAGGCAGGAGCAGGTAGAGAAGGGCAGGAGCAGGCAGGAACAGGGAGAAGAGGACAGGAGCAGACAGGAACAGGCAGGACCAGACAGGAAAAGGCAGGAACAGGCAGGAACAGGCAGGAGCAGGTAGAGAAGGGCGGGAGCAGGCAGGAACAGGGAGAAGAGGACAGGAGCAGGCAGGAGCAGACAGAAACAGGCAGCAGCAGGCAGGAACGGGCAGGAGCAGGCAGAGGAGGGCAGGAGCAGGCAGGTGCTACCCATCTGTGGCCAGCCAGTGGGTGACCCTGGCTGACTGTTGGGTTGGCAGAGGCTGAGCCCCAGGTGAGCATCCCCCAGGCCCTGTCACCCGCTCCCGTCACAGCCCAGAGTGGTTTGCAGAACCCCAGGGGTGTTTTCTGAGCCAGCGCTGCTTCTGCTGGATGCAGCCGTTCCTCCAGGCCCCAGGGAAATGGGGGGGATCTTATCAATCATGAGGAATTCTATAGAGGAAATTCTAGTTTGTAGATCTTTTATAAACATGAAACTCTACCTTTGGAAATTATTTTTTCTTTTAATGATTCCTTGAGAACCAGAGGCTGCCAGCAGCTGAGGCGCTGTCAGGGGATGAGTGTCCCCTCCCTGTCACCCAGCCACGGGCACTGTCCTGTGCCTGCCGGGGCTGAGGGCTGAGCCCGTGGCCTCAGGTCCTGCCCTGGGCTGGAGGAACCCAAACCAAACCCAGAAAAACTGCAAATTGTGCCAGATCGAGGAGGGGGTTTACGAGGGGCTCTGCACCAGGCGGGGCCCAGGGGTGGGGGGCTGGGGGCTGGTGGGGCTCCCCGAGCCCGGCACGTCCCGAGGACATCGGCCATCCTCTGCAGACCACAGCTACGTCAGAGCATGTGCGTTCCTGTGACCTTCAATCCTCTTGCTGCAGAATTAGTATTACTTCAGTGGTGAATGTTTTTTCTTTGCGTACCTGTGGCTCTGGGGGCGCTCCCAGGTCTGTCCAGGGTGCTGCTGGAAGCTCTCGGGGCTGAGGGGCGCCCCGGGGCCGTGGGCACAGAGCAGGAGCTGCTGCGGGGGGAGTCACACCTTTTCTGTTTGGAACTTCCGTGTCTGTGTTGGGGTGACACCTGTGCATGGAGCAGGCGCTGCTGGACGCTGAGCAGGCCGGGTGGCTCGGAGGGGACGGGCAGGGAAGCTGGGATGTGGCACCAGGCAGCTCTGGAGGCAGTTTGGGGTTGAGAGCCACGCTCCGGGGCAAGCTTGGCCAGGTCCTCTTCTCAGGACTCATCCCTTGAGCATTCCTGACGCTGTCCGTTCTGCTGCTTGCCAAACTCTTATTCCAAGACTTACTTCCAGATGTCCTGTCTCTGCTGTGGAGGGACCTACAGTGGGATGTGCCTGGCCCTGCACAGACGCTCAGATCTGTGGGGGCTCCTCCAGGGAAGGGCAGAGTGACAGGGGTCTCTGTTTATGTCATTTGATATTTAATCTTCACGGTTGGATGGGGGAAGCAGAGCTTTGGGAGGATGCTCAGAGCTGAGCCTCGGGAGAGCCCAGGTGCCCGGTCCCCAGGTGCTCCACAGGTGTGTGCAGAAAGCCCAAGAAATCCATACCCGGAGCTGCTGGGATTGCAGGGGCAGGGGGCCTCAGCTCTGGTGTCCCACCTGGATTCAGCGGGACTGGCAGGGGGTCCCCTGTGGCAGAGGGGGACCCAGAGCCCCGGGGGAGGGCAGAGGAGGGGCTGGGGAGGCAGGACACGCACAGGATGGCACATCCTGGCTTTGTCCCACGTGGATTGCACCCCAGTGCTACAGGTAAGTGGGCTCAGACTCTCAGCTGGTTTCCCCTGGGCCAGGGTGGATCAGACATTGCCCCGGGCTGCGCTGAGCCCTTGGCTGCTGGTCCGTGGCAGCTCCAGAGCCTGCCCAGCTGCCAGTGCAGCTCCTCTCGCTCCTGGCTGGGAGCTGCTGCTGTGCCTGTGTCCCCTGAGCAGCCTGCTGGTCATGGGAGCCGTCAGCAGAGCAGCCATGGATCACTGAGTGCATTCAGCGAATGAATGGGGGTTTGTGCCGTGGCAGCGGCTGGGACAGGAGGGCAGGGCAGCCGCTGCGCCCCGAGGGTTCTGAGTCCCTGAGCCGCGACCCAGCGAGGAGCCGAGCGGATGCACAGGACACGGGATCCCGCTGTCCCCAGAGGCTGGGGTGGCACCTGGAGGGTGGGACCTGCTGCCCCTGCCGAGAGCTGAGGCTGCTCCGTGTGCCAGGAGCAGCCGGGGCTGTGTGACCGCACGCCTCGGGCTCCATGCATGGGACTGTCACCTGAGCTGTTTATTTCTGATCACATCCGAAGTGGCAATTAAAACAAGGAGGGAAATTTAAAAAGTAAAAAAAAGAAAAAAAAAAAAAAGATAAAATGTTTATTGTTGAAGAGTTTGTGTTCGTGAATTTGATTTCACCTGCAAGTATTTGATGACTTTTCTACATCCTAGACTACCTGCTGTGTGTTGTCAAACGGTTCTCATGAAGACCTCCTTTTAGATGGGCATATACTCTTGATTCAATTTGCTGCATGTATGAAAAAATAAAATATTTAATTTTAAAGAAACCCTGAGAGCTCGGCTTCCTTTGCCCACGAGACTGGGGACGAGCCGGGGTCTGTGGGGTGGGGGTGTCCTGGGGGCCGGGGTCCCCCGGAGGGGCCGCACCGAGCTCTGGCACGGCGGAAGAAGCCGGGAAGTTTCGGGGGCTCGGTCAGAAAGCCGGCCAGCTGCGCGGCCGGAGCCGCCCGGTGAGCGCGGCTGCCGGGGAGGAGACGGCGCTGCCGGGGCACAGGGACGGAGGGAGGGCAGAGGGGTTAATTGCCAGTTAATTGCTCGCTGATGATTACTGCTGCCGGACAGGCCCCGGAGCAGCCGCTGCAGCCTCTGGGGCCGTGGCAGAGGGGCTGGGCAGGGGGCTCGGGACCCTCTGGGACCCCCCGGCACCCGCAGGGGCTGCGGGGCTCCGGGCCCAGCGCCCCCAGCCCCCGGCCAGCCCCAGCGCCTGCAGTCCCTGCCCCTCGCCACCGAGGAAATGCGCGTTTCCAGCAGGGCCCGTGTGAACCCGGGTGAGCGGGCCTGGAAGGGCTTCTCCCCCTCCCTTTGGGGACCTTGGCCGAGCTTTCAGCAAAACGCCCTCGCCCCTGCCACCCCGTGCGGCCGGTGCTCACCGGGGACACCCCGGTTCCCCGGGGGTGGGAACGGTGCCCGGCCCCGCCAGCCCTGGCGCTGCGGGCACCCCCTGGCATCTCCTGGGGGCTGGGGGTGCCCCCGAGCCCCAGCCCCGCTCTCCCCTCAGCCCCCGGACAGGGGTCTGGGGTGCCCGGCTGAGCCCCTCCCCGGGCTCGCTGCCGTGCCCTCTCCCGGCGCGTTGGAACGCTGCTGAGCTTTGCCTCTCCCGGCTTGTGTAAGTGAAACATTTGGTTTTGTGACACTTTCCTTAATTATGGGAGCTAATGACAAAACCATTGTGACAAATGACTCAGCTTTTGATAGTGAAGTTAATTAATTCTGAAGTTAGCGCCTCCATTGGAGTATCTGGAGCAGCCCGATTAGGAAGTGTGCTTACCCAGCGTGACTCGGGCAGCAGGAGCCCGGCTCCCCCGACAGCCAGGTAAAACCCTCCCGGCCGCGGGGATCATCTGCCCGCAGCGAGGGGATTAAAGGCCGGGCATCCTGGTGCTTGCCTCCCGCTCCATCCCTCCATCCCTCAAAGCATCCAGGGACCACGGCCTCGTTAATGTTGGACCGAGTGACCAGGGGCAGCTCGGCATTGGGCGCTGACCTTCAAGAGCGTCTCCCTGAAGCCATCTTTCATCTCTTTCATTTGCATTACAATCCTGTTTGCCTCATTATTCCTTATCCACTCCTTCTTCAAAGGATTTAAATCAAATCAATTAAATTGTGGCAGGCTGCAGCAGCAGTGAACCTTTCCTTGTGGCTCAGCGTGGTCCGGCTGGACCTGACTACAGAATGGGTTTAATCTTCTGCTGTTTGTTCTCTTATTGCTTCTGGGCTGCCACTGCCCACAGATGCCTTTGTTCCCTGTCCATCCTTCCACCCATCCCGTGCAGAGGCGCTCACGCGCAGGCTGGTCTTTGGCTGACCTTGGGGAAGGGATTCTCTTCAGGAAGATGGGGAGCTGCTGGCCATGGAGTGGCTCTGGGAGCCCTGGGGCACTGCCACTCTGCTGTTCCACCCCTTTCCATCTCCCCTGATTGTTTTGGGTGCCCAGGGAATGAAAGGCTCATGGAATCCCTCGGGTTGGAAATGCCCTCTAAGCCCATCGTGTTCAGCTGTTCCTGCAGCGCTGCCAAGGCCGCCACTCGCCCATGATCCTGCGTGCCACATCTGCACGGCTTTTAAATCCCTCCAGCTGTGGGGACTCTACCCCTTGGCAGCCCTTTCAGTGAAGAAATGCTCCCAAATATCAAATTTAAACCTCCCCAGGTGCAAATCGAGGCCGTCTCCCCTTGTCCTGTCCCTTGTTTCCTGGGAGAAGGGACTGACCCCCACCTGGCTGCACCCTCCTGTCAGGGGTCAGTGTCAGCACCGAGGGGAAAAACCGCTGGAGGAACGTCACAGGTGTGGGCAAAACACCCCAGATTTGGGCACCAGCTGCTGCCGGAGTGGTCGCCCAGGCCCGGAAGATGCGTGGTGCTGGCCCACACACGGCCACCCCTGCTCCCCCAGCATCTCTCAGAATAAAGAGGCTTAATCAGAGTGGATTTCTGTTCCTCCCCTGCTATTTTTATTGCTACTCGACTGTCGGAAATCCAGCAGGGAGAGCAGAGCTGGTAGGGAATTGCAGCAGCTCGTGCCGAGCCAGCCAGCTCGTGCCACGGGCCCCGCGGTGTGGCACGCGTGGCAGCGCTGGCACCCCCGGCAGCTCTTCACACAGGGACAGCCCAGCCCCAGCGCTGGAGTCCTGCTGGAGCCAGGGGATTGCAGCCAGCGCTCCAAAGCGGTGCAGATATAAATAATCCCCTCGTGGGAGTGGGGAGGGATGAACACATGTGCCGAAGGCTCTGGAGTCCTCATCCCCTGGCAGCCCCCGGGAGCAGGAGAGTGAAGGGAAGGCCAGGCAGGGCTGGAGCACCTCCCTGCGTGGCTAATGACCCAAACTCGCCTTGTCTCAGCCTCTCTTCCTTCAAGGAAAAACCTAATCCAGCTAGGGATTATTTCTGACTGCTTACTTCCTGTCACTTTGCCAATTTAAATGCAGCAGAGCTTTCATCGCTGGATTTGGGAGGACAAAGCCAAACAGATCTCGGGTTAGGACACTTTTGCCTGCAAGGACAGCTTTTTTCTTGCTGGAGTTGTACAATCTTTGCAGTGTGGGCTGGGTTTTTTTATTTGTTTCTACTTTGCCCAGTGCAGCAGGGTCCAGGTCCAGGAGCAGGAGGATGATGATGGGCAGGGCAGGGATCAGGAAGAGGTGATGGAGCTGGAGCTGGAGCTGCCCAGGCTGCCCTGGTCAGGGTGCCGGGCTGTGACCCTGCAGTTTGAGTTGCAGGATACCAAGGTCACCAAATTCTCTTTGGTCCCAAACCCTAGTGAAGCCCTGGGGAGGCCAGAGCTGTGAGCTTGCTCCTGGAGCTGGCAGCCCATTCATGGAGCAGAGAAAGGGGTGCAGGGGTGTCCCCACCTCCAGCCCCACAGGGGCCAACACGATCTGACATGGACTTTGCTTCTGTTTGAGCTCGCTTTGTTCAAAGCCTAGGAAACGGTACATGTGCACTCTGCTCACACCTACACACGCTGTGTTAAAATAACACAATTAAGGCTGCAAAATCCCCCACTCACAACGCAATTTGCAGCCCCTCAGCTGTGGGTGGGAGATATCTTTGCTGCCTCTGCGCAGGCCGGGGGCCGGGCAGGGTGCTGCCGTCAGGCGCTGCTGACAGGGGGACTGGCAGGGCTGGCAGGATCAGGGCGTCGTGAGGCAGGTGTCCCACGGAACTTGGCCTTTCCCTGGCCGTGCTCCGAGCCACCTGCATGGTGCCCACGGGACTGCTCAGGACCAGGGGCTTGGGAAAACCATGAGGAGCAACTTTTTACACAGGCAGGTGGTGACAGGACGAGAGGCAATGGCTGTGAATTAAAAGAGGAGAGATTCATGTTGGATATCAGGAGGAAGTTCTTCCCTGCAGGGTGGCACAGGTGCCCAGAGCAGCTGGGGCTGCCCCTGCATCCCTGGCAGTGCCCCAGGCCAGGCTGGTCAGGGCTGGGAGCAGCCTGGGGCAGTGGGAGGTGTCCCTGCCATGGCAGGGGTGGCACCGGGTGGGCTTTAGGATTCCTTCCAGCCCAAGCCATTCTGGGCTCTGTGGTTCTGTGCCCGGTGTCCCAGTGCAGCCACGCCCAGGGCTCATCCCGGTGCCCAGCCTGTGACACCTGTGAGGCAGGCTGGGCGGGTGGGTGCCGCTGACCCCAAGCCCCGTGTCCCCATGCCGGCGCTCCTCAGAGGGCTGTGTCCCCTCCCGGCTCCCAGCTCGGCACTCTGCAGATGGAAGCGCTGGGAAGCAGGAGCCGGAGCCGTGAGCCCAGAGAGCCTGGGCAGAGCTGCACCGCCTCCAGCCTGAGCTGGGAAGCAGGCACGGGGCCCGCGGGGAATGAAGCAGGGTGATCCGCAGCCAGGAGCCGGCGGGAAGCTGGGGCGGGAGCGCGGCGGGGCAGCAATCAGCGGGCCCTGCCTGGGGAGCGCCGCAAACCCTGATTGCAGGGCGAGGAGCCGCTCGGTTTCCGCATTCTTAATTTCCCGGTACCTTCATAATTCTCTGTTTGCCTGTTTGGAGTAAATAACTAGTATTTCCATGTGAGTGCATACAGATGAGGGCTGGGGAAGCACACGGCACCCTGTAAATCAGCCGCTTTCCCGTCGCACCGCGGCCCTCACAGGAGCGTGAATTCCAGAGGTGAGTGCGTTCCAGGGCTTGTTGGAAAGGTCGCATGAGTCATGGGCTCATCCACCCGGCTGAGGGATGTTTCAGGGAGATGAGGAGACAGCGGAGAGGGAGAGGGCAGGGGGGTTAACTCCTGGGAATGGTGCAGGAGTGGCTTGTGGGTACGGGGGATGTTCAGGCTGAGCCAGCTGCTGCGCAGGGGACGAGCAGCGGGCTGCCGGGGCAGGGACAGCTCCGTGCCGGTGAGAGCGGGTGTTGTGCCCTCCCTGGGGTCCGCCGTGCGGGTGTGTGGCCCCCAGCCCCTTGTCCCAGTGCCACCGGTGCCCGGTACCGGTGCAGCAGCTCAGGCACCGAGCAGACTGAGCTGGGGGGACTCAGGGAACCGAGCGGCCCCGTGCCGAGGGCTGGTGCGGGTGGGTGACTGTCCCTGGGGCGGCACTGGCACTTGGAGGGGATTTCCACCCCGTCCGTGTCCCAGGACAGTCCCGGCCCGGTCCCAGAATCCCGGTGGTCCCCGGGGCCCCGGTCCCCGCTCAGTCCCGGCACCCAGTGGTGGGATCCCCCCGCCCAGTCCGGGTTTTCTCGTCGGGTCCCTCTCCCCTTCTCCCGGGGCAGTCCCGATCCCGGCATCCCGGGGTGGGGTTCCCGGGGCGGTCACGGTCACGGTCCCCGCCCAGTCCCGGCACCCCGGGCCGGGTTTCCCGTGCCGGTCCCCGTCCCCCGGTGCCGGTGGGAGCGGGCGGGGGGCGGTGTCCCGGCGGCGCAGCCCCCCGCGGGTCCCGCCCCCGCCGCCCCCCGCCGCTGCCTTGGCCGGGCGGCGCGGGGGAGGCGCCGGGAGAGGCGGCGGGAGCGCACGGCGGAGCCGCTCCGCCGGGCTGGGCTGCTGCGCTCCGCGGGCTGCGCTCGGGCCATGCCTGCCGGGCTCCCCGGGGCCGGGCCGCCCCGCTCCGCGCCGCCGCGGGGGCCCGGCTCTCCGCCGCCCGCGGGGGCATGAGGCGGCGGGCGGCGGGCGGCGGCGCCGGCCCTTCCCCTGCGAGCCGCCGCCGGAGGATGAAGCAGCATGAGGATGTGTGACAGAGGCGTCCAGATGCTCGTCACCACGGTGGGAGCCTTCGCAGCCTTCAGCCTGATGACCATCGCCGTGGGCACCGACTACTGGCTCTACTCGCGCGGCGTGTGCAGGACTAAGTCCATGAGCGACAACGACACGAGCCGCAAGAACGAGGAGGTGATGACCCACTCGGGGCTCTGGAGGACGTGCTGCCTGGAAGGTACCGACCCCCGCGGCCCCAAAACTTCGGGGGAAGGGTTGCATCGCGGGACCCCCCTCCCCAGATCCGGGCCCCCGGCGAGCGGCGCATCCCCCGGCCACCCGAGCATCCCCCGGCCCGGCGGCCCCGCCGCTCCCCGCTGCCGCTCCCCGCACCCCTCCCCGGGCGCTCGCGGTGGCACCGAGGTGGAGCTCAGGGGCCGCTCCCGGCGGGGCGCGGGGCCGGGGGCAGCGGGTCCGCGGCTCCCCCCGCGCCGGGGGCCGGCGCTGGCGGCGGCAGACGCGCCGTGTCCTCCCGGGGAGCTCCGGGCTGAGGGGCCACAGGTCCCTCTCCTGACCGGGAATGCGGGAGCGAGAGGCCCGCGGCCGCTGCCCCGCTCCGAGGCTCCGCCGGCCCCGCGTCCCTGTCACCGGGGGGAAGGAACCCACCGCCCCCGGCGCCTTCATCACCGAGCCCCGGCTCCGGCGCCGGCCCTTTCCCTGCGAGCGGCACCGCGGGGCACGGGGGGCTGCTGCCGCCCCAGCGCAGCTCGTCCCCGGGCTGGGCAGTCCCCCAGCGGCGCTGCCCCACCGCGGCCGCCCCACGGCCGAGCTGCTGCCCGCCCGGCCTCGCCGCTTCGCCCCGCTGCTTCCCTCCCGCAGCAGCGCCTGCCTGGCCAGGCCCCA
Source organism: Motacilla alba alba (assembly GCF_015832195.1). Lineage (NCBI taxonomy): Eukaryota > Metazoa > Chordata > Aves > Passeriformes > Motacillidae > Motacilla > Motacilla alba. The sequence continues at coordinate 15,863,236 of NC_052029.1, forward strand.
GCAGCTGCCGCCCTCCTGCAGCACAGGCCAGAGTTCGGGGCAGTTTTGCCCCAGAGCTGCTGGCCGAGGCGTTCTGAGCAGCCGCGGGCTGTGGCTGAAGCTGAGCTCTAACAGAGCCAGGTGCCGCTACCTGCGCAGCAGTAAATGGCCGATGGCATCGCCCCGGGCCCTAACTTTGACAGTGAGTGGCAGCAGCGGGGGTCCTGTGTGCTCGGGAGAACCTGCCCCGCTGCCCGGGGGGGCCCTGGCGGTGTCAGACCCCCCAGCCCCGGGGGCAGGCGCTGAGCTGCTGCTCCACGTTGGAAAGTTCTCGGTGAGTCACGGATGCAGAAATACCCTGTCTGTTCCTGGGGCTCGCTCCTAAACCCAGTGAAGTCAGTCAGAGCTCTCTTATTGATTCAAGGAGGGTTTGGATCATGCTCTAATTCCATAATAAATAATTTGAGATAATCTGTCTCCCCTCTTGGGCCGAGGGAGCCAAGGAGGCAGGAGCCAGGGATGTGAAAGATGGGATCACTGGAGGCATGAGTAATATCCAAAATTCTTTGGTTTGCTACCTGTATTTTTTTTTCCAGCCAATGTTTTATGTTTCCCTCGCTGTGATCAATCACTGCTTTGGAAGGAGCCGGAGAGGCCCCGCTGCCCTGGGCACAGCTCACTCGGGAAAGGGCTTGGCAGTGCCGTGGCAGAGCTCGGAGCTGGATGCCAGCCCTCCACCCTGAGCCTGGGCACGGAGCAGCAGGGCATGGGCTCGCCGTGGGCTCGGCACTCCCTGCTCCTCATCCTACCCCGCGCTGGTGCTCTGGGAGCTGCGGGGGTGGGAGTGGGGGTGGGATGGAGCCGTGCGGGGCTCGGCCCGTACCCGCGGCACCCCGGGCTCCGTGCGGGGCTCGGCCCGTACCCGCGGCACCCCCGGGCCCTGTGCGGGGCTCGGCCCGTACCCGCGGCACCCCGGGCCCTGCGCGGGGCTCGGGCTCCGTCATCCCCGCGTGGGTGCGGGTGGCAGCGGGGCTGCGGCGCCCCGCCAGGGATAGGGAGGGCCCCGGCCTGTGCTGGGGGGAGCACTGGGGCTGTGATGGTGCTGGGGGGACGTGCTGGGGCTGCTTATCACCTTCCCGAATTCTGCAGGGGAAGGCGCCTCGCAGGCTGTTAACCGGCGCGGTGCCGGCAAGGGAAAACTTCTCCCAGCGAGCTGCGCAGGGCTCAGGAGCCGGGGCGGGGGAAGGAGCGTGCTGGGGCGGGGGCTGAGGAGCCCCGCAGCCGGGGGAGCGCTGGGGGCAGAGCCCCGGACCCGTTACACGCGGCAGGTGTGGCGCGATTCCTGCTGCAGGGCCTCGCTGCCGGCTGCCTTCTGTGCCCTCGCTGCGCCGGGCTGGGAGCAGGGACAGAGGCTCCATCAGGGACAGAGGCTCCATCAGGGACAGAGGCTCCGTCCCCGTGCCAGGCTGGGAGCAGGGACAGAGGCTCCATCAGGGACAGAGGCTCCATCAGGGACAGAGGCTCCATCCCCGTGCCGGGCTGGGAGCAGGGACAGAGGCTCCATCAGGGACAGAGGATCCATCAGGGACAGAGGCTCCATCCCCGTGTCGGGCTGGGAGCAGGGACAGAGGCTCCATCCCCGTGCCGGGCTGGGAGCAGGGACAGAGGCTCCATCCCGGGACCGAGCGCAGTCTGTCGCAGGGGCCGCTTCTCCTGCGGTGCCCAAACGCTTTTAGCACCGGGCAGCGCTCCCTGCCCCTCGGGAGCCGCCTCAGCGGGGGCTGCACGGGGCAGGAATCGCCCGACGGCAGCGGCGGCTCCGAGCATCCCCGGCGGTCCCGGCGCAGCGCCTGCGTGGGAGCCCCGCACCACGTGAGCGTCACAAGCCCTTCGGCGAGAGCGGATAAATGCTGAATGGAGCCGCCGCAGACCCATGGAGAGCCACCCACTCGGGGAAACACAAATTAGCGCTTGACTCAATAGCTGGAGCCCAGGCAGGTGTTCCCAGCCTGCTGGGCCGCGATAGTCTGCTTGGAGTCACAGCCTTTGGATGCCGGGTATTGCTTTTACAACGCTCGGCAGGGGTCTCCTGGTGTGTCCAGCTCAGGTGTGACCCGCACTGGCCGGTGTGTGTCCCCGTGGCTGTCCCAGTGTCACTTGTCCCGTGTGGCTGCTGTGCTGGCTCAGAAGGGAGGGAAGTGCGCGGCGCTCTGGGCAGAGAGCTGAAGTTGAGAAATAGCTGCTTAGGCTAGTGGTGCTTTCAAGAGAGTAACAGAACTTTGGTTTTCATCAAACTTAATTAAATTCGGCATCATTAAATGCAGCATCATTAAATGCAGGGAGGCTCCGTGTCCTCCCTGCTGCGTGGTGGAGATTGGGACTGGCTCCATGGCATCATGCGGATCTGAAACAGGCAGAAGGAGCAGGAGGATTTGGCCAAGGCTGCTCAAAATACCATATTTTAAGGCGATGTGGTACTTTTCCTTTCCTCCTTCATTTCCCTCATCAGAATAAAGTGCTCTGTCATTTCTGGAGGAGGCCAAGCGTTGCTGTGCCTGCCTCCCTCACAGAGGATGCTCAGCATCCTGCATTCCTCTGGGGTGGGGTGTGGGTTGTTTTGCAGGGGACACGGACATCTTATGTCCCAGAGCTGTCCTTCAGCTGGGCTGTCCCCCTTGGGCCCATCCTGGCCCCTCCAGTGTCCCCCGGAGCAGCTCCAGCACAGCCTCTGCCAGCCAGCAGCTCCTTCCTGTGGAGCCTGGGGAGCTTTCGGGGCCGGTCTTTTGGGATGATCCTGTCTGGATTTACACACAGCGTTGCAGGTCCTACCAGCTGCCCCCACGGCCCTCAGGACCCTGCCCAGTCCTTTCTGCAGCTCGGTGGTGGGTGGATGGTCGCTCCTGGAGGCTGCACCCCGGGGTGATCGGCCGTGTCCCTGGGCCGGGGGCTCCGCTGGAGAGCCCATGAGCTCCCCCGGCTCCCCCTGAACACAAGAACCAACCTCTGGTCCCTGGGTCTCCCATGGCCCCGTGGGCTGTCTGTCCGTGTTCTGCCTGTCTCTGATCCCTGGGTGTCCCGTGGGCTGTCTGTCCGTGTTCTGCCTGTCTCTGGTCCCTGGGTGTCCCACGGCCCCGTGGGCTGTCTGTCCGTGTTCTGCCTGCTGTGAGTCTGGCTGCATGCCGAGGTCACGGAGCCCTCACAGGGAGTCCCCATCCAGTGGGACTGGGCAGCATCTCCCTCCCCAAACTGGAACTTGCTCTCCTGGTTCCTCACTCCCAGTCCCTGGAGCTGGCTGTACAGAGATGGCCATGGCTGAAGGAGCCCAAGGTACCGAGCTGCCCAAATCTGCCTGGCCCAATATCCGTCAATATTCCCATCACTCTTTTCTCTGCCGTTTCCCTGGTTTACTCCCAATTACTTCATGTTTTATTCAATACTCCCAGTGAAGATGTGGCTCAGCTCTGTCCTTGTAACAGGGGATCCTGAGCAGGAGCATCCCTCGGATGGAGGGGCAGTCTCTGGGAGCTCCCAGCCCCGGCAATAAAGAGCTGTTGATTCTGCATGATGCAGGTCTTTGCCTTTTTCAGGAGAGCTAAATCAAATACCCTGTGGAACTCTTAAATGTATTGTGTTGCTGACTTCCTTTATCAACTGAATTTATAACTATATCAGGAAAAATTTATGAAGTTTGATAAATCAGTTTTCCACAAGGCTGTTTGACATTTGCCTCCTCCTCTGCTAACCCACGGGCAGTGCTGGGGACGCAGCTCCTGCCGCTGCCCATCGCATCCCTCCTGGCACGAAACCAGCTTCTCCCTTCTAGAAATTCAACAAATGCCAAGGTCTATTAAAATCCATTTTAGATCTTCAGAAGCCTTCTCAGCCCATTCCCTGGATGCTCCTGGGAGGAAGTTCTCTGGTCCTCCCGATTCCGTGTTTACACTTTGCAGTGGCTGTTGAGCATCCCCCAGCTCCTGCCAGAACCCGGGAGCCTGTTTGTCTCCAAGTAGAGAACAGAAGTATCTGATGAATAAATAAGCATGTGTCACTTCTGCTCCATGACTGACAGTTACACTGTCATGATCCAGTCGTGGCTTACACGTCAGGAAAGCTCCTTCCAACACAACGACAGAACTCCTCCTTGTTTTGCCTTGACCTTTCAGCTGCAGATTTATTTTAACAGATCCCATCAGCTCCTCCCATCAGCCACTTGTGTGTGGCCTGCTCCTTCCCATATCAAAGTCCCCGGTTTTTAATTTTTTAGTTCAATTTGCCGTTCCCCCTTTCCAGCGGGCCTGGCAGGGTGTGAGGCGCAGGAAAGCCCTGCCCTCGCTCCTGCATTTCCATTTTCCCTGTTGGTTTTGTCCTGGCTGGTTTCGGCTCCGCTGAGCTGAGCTGGGTCACAGTGAAGGCATCAAATCGGGCTGGAAGCCGCTGCCCTGGCTGGGCACCAGCTCTTCCCCCGCCTCCAGCTCCTCTCAGCCCTCTGAGTGAGGCCAAGCGGAGAATTTCCCCAAGGTGACAGCAAGATTGTTTCTGTTAGAAAGTTATTATCTTTAATTTTTAAAAGCGCCAAGCAAATGTCCCTGAGATTGCAATCACCCATGATGGAGCACTTTTCTCACTACTCATTATGGGCAGGTATTTAAGGAGCTGCTCGTCCTGTTCCTCTGTCTGGGCAGTGTCTGGGATAGATTCTCACCACCAGCCCAACGTGCCCGGTGCTGCCCGCTCCAGCTCGGTGCCAGCGCTGCTGCTGGTGTGGAGGGGCTGCCAGGCCACGCTGGCCACGCTGCCCAGCACCCCTGGGTGGCTCCCCACAGTGCCCCCAGCCATGGCTCTGCCCAGGGATGCAGCTGTGGGCCAGTCCCCCCAGATGGGCCCTGCCAGGGCTGGGGGGGATGGAGGGGGCAGGGCTGCTCTGTGCAGCCAGGCACGTTTGGGGGGTGGGAAGGGCTGTGTGCTCTTTGTTGGGGGGTGGGAAGGGCTGTGTGCTCTTTATTTGGGGGTGGGAAGGGCTGTGTGCTCTTTGGGGGGTGGGAAGGGCTGTGTGCTCTTTATTTGGGGGGTGGGAAGGGCTGTGTGCTCTTTTTGGGGTGGGAAGGGCTGTGTGCTCTTTGTTGGGGAGTGGGAAGGGCTGTGTGCTCTTTATTTGGGGGGTGGGAAGGGCTGTGTGCTCTTTTTGGGGTGGGAAGGGCTGTGTGCTCTTTGTTGGGGAGTGGAAGGGCTGTGTGCTCTTTGTTGGGGGGTGGAAGGGCTGTGTGCTCTTTGTTGGGGGGTGGGAAGGGCTGTGTGCTCTTTGGGGGTGGGAAGGGCTGTGTGCTCTTTGGAGGTGGGAAGGGCTGTGTGCTCTTTGTTGGGGGGTGGGAAGGGCTGTGTGCTCTTTATTTGGGGGTGGGAAGGGCTGTGTGCTCTTTGGGGGGTGGGAAGGGCTGTGTGCTCTTTGTTGGGGGGTGGGAAGGGCTGTGTGCTCTTTATTTGGGGGGTGGGAAGGGCTGTGTGCTCTTTGGAGGTGGGAAGGGCTGTGTGCTCTTTATTTGGGGGGTGGGAAGGGCTGTGTGCTCTTTGGGGGGTGGGAAGGGCTGTGTGCTCTTTGGAGGTGGGAAGGGCTGTGTGCTCTTTGTTGGGGGGTGGGAAGGGCTGTGTGCTCTTTATTTGGGGGTGGGAAGGGCTGTGTGCTCTTTGGGGGGTGGGAAGGGCTGTGTGCTCTTTGTTGGGGGGTGGGAAGGGCTGTGTGCTCTTTGGGGGGTGGGAAGGGCTGTGTGCCCTTTGCTGGGGGGTGGGAAGGGCTGTGTGCTCTTTGTTTCCTGAGGGCCGGGACGTGTTGAGTTTTCCTGTGTGATGGAGATACAGGATGGGGTGGAGGCACCTGAGGAGAGGTGAGGGATAAGGTGGAGCGGGACAGTTACCTGTCTGAGACTGCCTGATGGGACTAGCAGGCTGCAGTTTAACCCAGCGAGGCTTTCCATCGGGACAGCCTGGAGCAGGCACAGCCCAGCCCTGGCTCTGCTGTCACACAGCCCCAGACGCGAGCCCTGGGCACGGGGCTCTGCGAGGGGCCACGAACGACACCCAGGCACAGCCTTGGCTTCAGGGAATCCCCTTGCCTCGCCTTGGTGGAGGATGTGTTGGGTAAAAGTGAATTACTGTCCTCTGATGGAGATGGAAATGAGGCTGGCCGGACCCTCAGGCTGCTCCAGACCCATGTTCTTGTGGCGCACGGCCAAGTGCCACGAGTCATAAGAATCCTTCTTCTGGGCACAGAGGGTCTCGTGGCCCTGCCAGCTGGCACCCAGGCTCCGAGCAGCCTGCCTGCAGCTCCAGGGCAGGCTGGAGAGTGTCCGGGGAGGAGCTGGCCTCAGCTGGCTGCCACCAGCTCTGCTCGGAGCAGAGGGTGCAAAACCCACCCTCCTGGGATGCTGCGGTGTTTTCTGGGCAGAAATCCCGGCTCGCGGGGCGGGTTAAAGAGCCGCTTCCCCCACTGCCTGGGAGCAGCACGTGATGAGCACAACGCTGGGAACAGCTCAGAAACGGGCATTTCACTGCTGCATAGGCGTGGTGCAGAGCCTGTCATCTCCGGAGCTGTTCCCGTGTAATAGAGGTGGAAGGCTGAATTTGAATGAGGCTCGAGTGGTTTTTTTCCCGTGCAAGGTCACTGGCTCCACGCCGGCTGTAAATAATTAGGGACGGCTGCCGAAGGCTGCGAGCCCCGGCGCTGGGGGCTGCGGGCAGCCGTGGCGCGGGCAGGGTGTCCCACGGAGGGCTGCGGGTCCCCGGGCTCCCGGCGAGGTGGGGACCGGCCGGGAGGTGCCAGCGATGACGTTCGCTGGAGCAGCCGGGGAGCGATGCCCGGCTCCGCTGCCGAGAGCCGCGTGGCCTCTGGTGAATCCCTTCTCCCAGCGCGAGTTTTGCCTTTCGTAGGGTGAAGCCAGGTGGATTCAGCAGCGCTCCGGGAAGTGCCCCCGATGGCCCGCGGGGTGATGCCCTCCCGTGTCCCCTGGCACAGCCCCGGGCACCGCTCAGGGGCCAGGCCAGGTGTGCGGACCTGTCGTGCTCCGCTCTCCGGGATGAGGCGAGGTGAGGCAGCCGAGCATTCATCCTGCTCGGTGCTCCTCGCCTCTCCTGCTTCCTGCTCACATGGGCTTCGCCATGGATTTTTAATGAACGCAGTGTGCGCTTCATGGACAGACAGTAACCTCCTTTCTCGGGAAAATCAAAAACGGCCTTAAATTTACACAAAGGCACTAACCCGTGGGTGTGGGGGCTGCTGCCCGAGGGGTCCCACCTGGCGGGGGGCTCTCCCTGCCTCGCATCACTGCCATGAACAGCGGCTGTGGGGGTGTCCCGAGCGCCCGCAGAGCGCCCGCAGGGACGTGGGCAGGGCTCCTGCCCGCTGCCCGCTCCTTTCCAGAAGGGTGCCAGCTTTCCAGCCGGGCTCCGGCACCTCCGACCCGTTCCGCCTTCGAGGTGACCCCGGGAAGGAGATCCCTGGAGCTGGTGGGTGCATTTCGGGTCAGTGCTCGGTGTGGAGAGGTGGGGGCGTCTCCCGAGGGCTCCCGGCTGGGTTTGCTGTGCTGATGGGCTCCGCTCCGGGGGTTTTGGGAAGCTTTCCTGGGGTGAGGAGCGGGGAGGCGCTGGCTCTGCGCAGTCCCACGCTGGGGGAGGGCAGCAGCTCCAGATAAGGGCTCTGATTAAGAAGATACCCGCTGTGATAAGGAATGACAGTGTCGGGTGACAACGGGGGGCTGTCCCTGGGGTGTGCGCGCTGACAGCTCTGCGGCGGGAGGAGGCTCCGCGGGCTGTGCGGGGAGGGGCAGGGGCTGCGTCCCACCCCGGGACCTGTCCCACTGCCCGGGGACCACCGGGACCTGTCACACAAACCCTGGGAACACCAGGACCTGTCCCACTGCCCGGGGACCACCAGGACCTGTCACACAAACCCTGGGAACACCAGGACCTGTCCCACTGCCCGGGGACCACCAGGACCTGTCACACAAGCCCTGGGAACACCAGGACCTGTCCCACTGCCCGGGGACCACCAGGACCTGTCACACAAACCCTGGGACCACCAGGACCTGTCACACAAACCCTGGGAACACCTTCTGGCCCAGCTCGGGGCCAGCCCGGGCCCCGGGGCTGCTGTGGAATGCTCTCTTTGCACTCTGCCGCCATTTCCCAGCCCTCTACCTGCCACAGGTGTGGAAGTGCCTTCAGGATGGATAGTCCAGCAGGGTTTGCTGCGGGCTCGGAGCTGGCCTGTGCCTTTTGGTCCCTTCCAAACAGTTCGGGGGTTCTCAGATGCTGTGATCACTGGCCCAGGGGAGACGTGGCGGGTCCTCTTGCAGTAGGTCCCTTTTGGATGTGCCAGCACCCCTGGCTTTGCTCAGCCCCGGACGTGGCAGGAATCCCTCACTCCCTGGTGGGTGCTGAGCACAGCAGGGCTTTTCACAGCCCAGGCAGGAGGAGGGATGGTGCCTGCTGAGCAGGCGGGAGGGTGAGATGGTTTCCTCAGATATTGCCTGTTCCTTATCTCCTGACACCACAGTGAAGAGACAAATCTCGTGCTGCTGGGCAGCAGAGGGAGGCTGAGCTGTTCCCGTGCCAGGTCCCACGGTCCTGTGGGACTGCCAGGGTGGCAGGAAGGGCAGGAGGCAGGTTTGGGGACAGGTCAGTCGCTGGTGCCATCCTGTCACCCTCCCTGGGGCTCTGTGTGTGCTGTTTGCCAAGTGCTTTGCACTGAAGGAGGAGAATTGAGCTGGACAGGAGCCCCAGGGTGGGGACACAGGGGACATGGGACCTCCCAGCCTTTCTGGGGGACGCTGGGCACTCATGGAGATGTTGGCATCGGTCATACATCCTGTGGGACTGTAGTCAGCAGTGACAAAGGTGGGGCTTGCGGGTGACATTTGTGTTCATGCCTCTGGATGGTCGCATTTCCAGTTTCACTGGTGTTTTGGTGATTGTCCCCCAGTTATACCTGTAATCTCAGTTTGTGCCTGGAGTCGCAAGGGGAGGGGAGAGCACCCCAGAGAGACTACCAACAAGCATGGCCCCTTTGAGGTGTGCCTGATTTAACTTGCTAAAATCAGCCTTGGCTTGTGCTGCTGGCATTGCCATCAAGCAGCTTGTGTCCTGAACTTCCCTGGTCCCAGAGACGGCGCCTCCATCCCCCTGGAGAGGCTGGGCTCCCTCCTGACGTGGAGCAGGAGCCCTGCAGGCCAGGCCGGTGATGCCCAGCTGGGTGTTAAACACCTGTAAAGCTGCTTCTTGCAGCTGCGTGTGACACCTCCGCACCCCCGAGCGCATCACCCAACGCCATCACAGAGCACCGCGAGGGGCTGCGCCTTCCCTGGGCCGCCGCCTGCCTGGGAAAGGCCGCTGTCACCCGCCGAGGCACACTGTGACCTCGGGCAGCTGTCCCCGCGTCGGCCCGGCTGTGCGTCCCGGCCAGCTGGGACAGTCATTCCTGCCGGGATGCTCGGCACCCGTGCCAGCTCCCCCATCTGCCTGAGCAGCCCGGCTCAGCCCCGCAGGCTCATCGAGGCGCAGCAGCCGTGCCACCGGGCCGGACTGGGCCGGGCTGGTACCGCTCCAGCTGGGCACGGGCTGACCCCCGGCTGCTCCGGGGGCTGCGAGCCTCCCGCGGCCCCGGGGCTCCTTCTCCCCGTGCTGGGAGCATCTCCTGTCGCTCCGCAGCGCTCCAGCCGAGGATGAACGTGTTCTCTGTGCATCAGTCTTTGGCCTTCTCTCCAGCGTGAGGGGCCGGAGGATCAGAGCGATCGCGCCTTGCATGGGAAGCAGGAGAGCTGCGGCGGGGTGTGCGAGCTCAGCCGGGCAGCAGCGGGAGCCGGGCCGTGTGTCCCTGCTGCTTCTGTCCTGCGGGGGCTGCGGGGCCGGGGAGGTGCTGTGCGTGTTGGAAATAGCTGCGTGCGATGCCGTTAAAGGAACCCCGTCTATTGCCCCAATTCCCGCTGGGCCGCCCCCCGTGAGCCTGCAGCAGCTCCCGGGAGCGCAGCCCGTGCCCGCAGGGCCGAGCTGCGGTGCGTGCCCGCTCCGGGGCCGGGTGGCTGCGCTCCAGCCCCGGCTCAGCGCGGCTGAGGTGCGAGACGGCCGCTCCTCCGCCCCCGCCGAGCCCGAGCCCCGCCACCGGCACCGGGGCTGGGGACTGCTGGGGACCGCGGCGACGGAGCGGCCCCTGCGCCCGCTGCAGCGTGCGGGAGCTGCTGGCCACCGGCTGTGCGGGATCTGCCGGCCATCGGCTGTGCGGGATCTGCTGGCCATCGGCTCTGCGGCCATCGCGCACTGGTGCCGCGTGTGACACCCCCCGTGCCGCTCGCTGAGGGGCTCAGGGACAGCTCCGGGCCTCAGGCAGGGGCTGCTCGGGGCACACCAGCTCAGTCACTCTTTAGAAATCACTGGCGACGTCAGTTTGAGCAGATCTCCCCTTGGGGATGGGGGGAAGTGTCCCACAGAGCAGGAGAAGCAGAACGCCCCGTGAGGGGCAGGAGCGGCTCGGGGGCTCAGCCCCGCTGGCGCGGGCCGGGCTGTGACAGCAGCGTCACCTCCCGCGCAGAGCCTGTGCCGGGGCTGCGAAATCCCCGGCTCCAGCTGAGCGCCCAAAGCGAGCAGATGCTCGTGATCCGCATCTCTGCAGTGCTGCCCTGCCCGCCTGTAAATGGGGAGAGCGGAACCGTGGAACTGTGGAATGCTTTGGGCTGGAAGGCACCTTCAAGATACTCGCTGCCACCCCTGCCATGGCAGGGACACCTTCCACTGTCCCAGGTGCTCCAAGCCCTGCCCAGCCTGGCCTGGGCACTGCCAGGGATCCAGGGGCAGCCCCAGCTGCTCTGGGCACCCTGTGCCAGGGCTGCCCACCCTGCCAGGGAAGGATTTCTAATATATCTAATCTAAGCCTCCCCTTGTCAGAGTGAAACCATTCCCCTTGTCCACAGTCCCTCTCCAGCTCTCCTCACAGGGCTGCTCAGGGCTGCTCTTCATCCATCCATTGTCCTTCCAGCTTGTAGCCCCAGCTGCTGGAGCATCACCCAGAGAGCAGGCAGGTGTCCTCAGGGATAGCCAGGAGGGTGCCCACAGGGATAGCCAGGTGTGTGCCCTCAGGGATAGCCAGGAGGGTGCCCACAGGGATAACCAGGCAGGTGCCCTCAGGGATAGCCAGGTGTGTGCCCTCAGGGATAGCCAGGCAGGTGCCCTCAGGGCTAGCCAGGAGGGTGCCCACAGGGATAGCCAGGCAGGTGCCCTCAGGGATAGCCAGGTGTGTGCCCTCAGGGATAACCAGGCAGGTGCCCTCAAGGATAGCCAGGAGCTGCTGGGCTGCAGCTGGGCCAGAGCCATCCAAGGCTGCTGCAGGCTCAGCCCTCCCTGCAGGGATGTGTGCTGTGGGCAGCCCCACGGGCCCTGGGCATGCTCCAGAGCTGAAAATGGGGCAGTAAAGCCACAGGGGCAGCCCCAGGTAAGTGCCGGGGGCCCGGTGGAGCTGCCTGTGTTCCTGGGACGATGGCAGAGCAGCAGCTGGCTGCAGCAGCGGCGGGATGGGCTCTCTGTGACTCAGTGCAGAGGAGGAGGATGGGAAGCCGTGGGTGAGTGGGGAAGCTCTCTGCTGCCACCCCTCTCGGGGGCTTTCACGTCCTTCTCCTCTTCCCCTCAGAGCTGTCGTTGGCTGCTGAAGGGCAGAGCCTCGGGGGGCTGGGCCTGTGTGGGTTTGGAACGGCAGGGCCGGGCGGACTTGGGGTTGTGTCAAAGCTCAGATGTTTTCTAGCAAAGGGTTTTGTGCTTTTGGGAAGCTGGGGCTGGTGAGGCTGTTCAGTGGCCAAGGTGTGAGTGGCTCAGGGACCGCCGAGCAGCTCGCCCAGCTCTGGCCGGGGTGGAGCAGCTCGCCCAGCTCTGACAGGAGTGGAGCAGCTCGCCCAGCTCTGACAGGAGTGGAGCAGCTCGCCCGGCTCTGGCCAGGGGGGAGCAGCTCGCCCGGCTCTGACCAGGGTGGAGCAGCTCGCCCAGCTCTGACCAGGGTGGAGCAGCTCGCCCAGCTCTGGCCAGGGTGGAGCAGCTCGCCCAGCTCTGGCCGGGGTGGAGCAGCTCTGTAGCCAGGAGCAGGGCCCTGTCCTCTGGCCCGAGGGTGCAGCGTGGGCAGGGACAGCGCAGCCTCAGCCAGAGGAGTGCCACGGGCTGCCTGAGGCAGGGCAGCGTTTCAGGGGCCTGGAGCAGCTGGCTGCCCTGTGCTGGGGGCTTTTGGGGCTGTGAAATCCCCAAGTGCTGTGTGAGGGACCAGAGGCACCCTGCCCTGTCGCTGCCCGGGCAGGGACCCTCTGCCAGTGCAGCAGTGCCAAGGTGTTCCCAAACAGGGCGGGGGGGTATGGAACGCCCTGGGGCTGGCCCAGGGTCTCTGGGCAGCTCAAAAGGGCGGCTTTTATTTCTGGGGTGGGGAAGACGAGGTTGGCGTCGCTCCCTGGTTCGCCAGCGAAGTTCTCTCCTGATGCTCCGTCTGCAGGAGAGTTCCTCCTTGCTCTCCGAAAAAAGCCAGGAGTGAAGCGATGGTGCTACTCCTGGAAATGGCTTTCCCCATCTGGGGCGCTGGAGCCGCTCCCCGGGGCTGCTTCCCTCCCGCAGATGGTGAGGAGGCGGCGCTGCCTCCGGCGGCCGGGAGCTAAATCCGGCCGGGCTGGCGGCGCTCGGAGCCCGCGGGGCCGGACCCGCAGCCCGGCCGGGGGAGCCGGGGGAGCCGGGGGAGCCGCGGGGTGCCAGCCCTCCCTCCACACCCCCGGCACGGTGCCCACTGCATTCCCCGGAATAAATAGGCTGTGATGGATCGAGGCCCTTTTAACGCATCAGCTGAAAACTTCAAATGTTTATACCGGGGAGATGTGACAGAGGTATAGATATGTTTTAAAAAAGGCAGGTGCTGGAGTGGCAGTCGCGTGTTTGAACTTCAAATACTTGCCTTCAAGTCCATGCTATGAAAGAGGAAGAACGTAATAAATTTAATATCACTTTTTCAGGGAAAACAACCTGCCGAGCCTCCTCCCAGGCTAAATGTGCTTTAAAGATTGACTGTGCAGCTGTAATAACTATTGATGAACTGTAAACATGAAAAGATCTCCCTGCTCCCGGCCTGTCAGGAGCATTAGGGTGGAAATGCTCTGTGCTCCGCTCTGGCGTGACTCACCGAGGCCTCGGCAAATGTGTTTATTTGTAAAGATCCTTATTTCAGAAATAGTGACCTTTTTAATGCCTCGTGCAGCGAGCTCAGAAATTCCAAATTGCCTTTTGGCGACTGCCTCGTCTCGCTGCAGCTCTGACAGTGCTTTTCATGGCCATTTACATATTTTCAGCCCGGATATTCTGCGCCGTGGGGCTCCTCTGCAGAACGGTTTGCTTTTTGCAGCCCTGGGCCTGCAGTGCTGGGCTGAGGTCGGGCTGTGCTGAGGGCGTGGAGGGGCTCACTGCCCACAGGGCTCCTCTGGCACCTCCTGAGCCTCTGCCCAGAGCCCTTCTTTATGGGATGGAGTTAGTGACAGCCTCCTTCAAGCACCGACCGTGGTGCTGATCACAAATTTAGGCAGCTGCTTCACCTTGAACTAGGCAGTATTAAGGGTGGGCAGGCCCTGGCACAGGTGCCCAGAGCAGCTGGAGCTGCCCCTGGATCCCTGGCAGTGCCCAGGCCAGGCTGGACAGGACTGGGAGCACCTGGGACAGGGGAAGGTGTCCCTGCCATGGCAGGGGTGGCACTGGGTGGGCTTTGAGGTCCCTTCTAGCCCGGGCCACTCTGGAATCCTGTGATGATTCCATGACTAAATGTGTTTTTCCAGGCTGCTGAGCACCAGGATGTCCCTGCTGGCCCCACGCTGACTGTCACCTGCAGGGCTCTGTGCTGGTCACTGTCACTGCCCCAGCCTGCTGTTGGCTGCCCCAAAGCGAGTGGGGCCAGTGGCCGTGTCACTCTGGGCCAGTGGCCGTGTCACTCTGGGCCTGTCCCCTTGTTCCCAGTCCCTGCTTGTGCTGCCAGGTGCCAGCCCCAGCCCCTGGAGCTGCAGGGTGGGCAGAGCAGTGTCTCAGCCTCCTTTCCCCTTTTCCCTTTTCCCTTTTCCCTTTTCCCTTTTCCCTTTTCCCTTCCCCTCCCTTCCCCTCCCAGCGGTTCCCCAGGGCTGGGGCGGCTCCCCCGGCCCGGGATGGGTGTGCTGGGTGAGGAATGGCTGTGATCGGTCCTTTGGCGTTTCCGGGGCTGTGACTCAGGCTGCTGCGTTGTCTGGTGACGGGCGGCACTGCTCCTTTCCGTGCTGCTGCTCATCCCAATGCACTGGGGAAGGACGTTCTGATGCTTTCCCGCTGCTTCTCCGAGCCTTTATCGGCGCTCTACAATTCCAAGTCGCTGATTTATATTCAGAGTTATGAATATCTCCTTTCTTCTCTTTGTTGGGCCTGTTTTTATTTTTATAGCTGTTTGCTTATTAGCCAGGCAGCTCCTAAAGCAAGGCAAACTCCCGTCACGGTGATGAGTTTTCGGGCAGAAGGCTCTTAAATCATCCTCCGTACACAGTTGTGCTTTTATGCTTAAATCCATTCTCCTAAGTGATTTGGCTTATAATTGTTTTCTGCTCTGTGGATTGACCTCTCAAAGCACCAGGAGTCTGTGCTGGAGCCTCGGCCTTGCCTCTGTGTGCCCATAAGAAGCGTAATCAAGCCATGATTGCTTGGACTCGAGCAGCAACTAGTTTTTAATTCTGTGATCCATTCCCCTTCAGCTGTCAACACGGAGTCGAAAATAGCACTCCCCTGTGCTGGATGCCACGCTTCACAGCTATGAAATTGTCATTTATAGGTTTTTAGAAATTCAGAGGACATTTTAATACCGGTGAAGTGAAACCTCCAGCTCCCCATCATAATGCAGCTTCTCTCCTCCTTGGTATAAATAGGTGCTTAAGCAGCCTGGCGATGATCCGGCCTCTGCTCGGGGTGGGAGCAGACACCCGAGCACCCACACCCACAGCTTCTCTTTGTCTGGATTTCTGGCAGCTTGTTTCACCGGAGGATCCCAGGTTTTACACTCTCGACTCTTGGTTTTCCCCCTGGTTCCACCTGGGCAGGTTTTGTCCCCAGTGTTCTGGACATGAAACTTGTGGGTCAAACTCACTGCTACAAACGAGTGAGTCTGGATCTGTCTGTTCATCATCCAGCTGGATCATGGAATGGGTTGGGTTGGAAGAGACCCTAAAGACCAGGCACTCATGCCAGGGGTGGGCTGGGAGCTTCTTCCAGCTCTGGCCAGCCCTTGGAGCGGTGGGAAGCAGAGGAAGGGGATGAGCCCGAGCCCCCTTTGCCAAACGGGCTCAGAGCCCCCACCCTGCAGGACAGACCCCCTTCCCCACAGCCTGCCAGGCCAGGATGTGGGAGCCAGGAATCTCCCAGAGCTGAGCTGGCCACCCCTGTCACCTTCAGCCAGGGAGGAGGCTGGAAGGCAAACCCTTCCCAGGAGCTCATCAGTTAACCCAAGTAAATCCGAAATGTTCATTAAGGAGGGAGAGCAGGACCCTGGAGGATCAGGGGAGGCCCTGGAGCCCCGGGCTCTGGGCTGCTCCTGCCCTGCCCCATCTCTTACCATCAATGTCTCCAGGCAGGCAAACAAACCAAAGATC
>NC_052029.1:15879861-15997361 GCF_015832195.1 Motacilla alba alba
TCGTGCTGCTCAGCCCCCGCGAGTGCAGCCCGGGAGCCTGCAGGACACCCTGAGGGCTGGCTTGTGCTGCCTGGAGCCCTGGTTCCTGGTGACATGTCCTCCCGGTGCCATGGCAGAGGGGACAGAGCCTGACCTGAGCACGTGCTCTGGAGCCAGGACGCTGAGGGGCTGCCCTTCTTCTGGGGAGATGCTGCAGTTCCTGCACCCCTCCCTGCCCCTCGCTCTCCAGAGCAGTCCCACACTGGGCCTCAGTGTCCCCATTCAGAGAATGAAGGCCCCTGGGCTGTGGCCCATCCTGGCCAGCAGGATCTGAGCATCACCTGCCTCGTGTCTCCCCAGGAACCTTCCGAGGAGTGTGCAAGAAAATCGACCACTTCCCTGAGGATGCAGACTACGAGCAAGACACGGCCGAGTATCTCCTCCGTGAGTGCTCCCCTGTGCCACACGTCCCCTGTGCCACACGTCCCCTGTGCCACACGTCCCCGGTGGCACACCTCCCCTGTGCCACACCTCCCCTGGGCCCTGCAGGGCACCCCCTCCCTGTCCCCTGCTGTCACCCAGCAGGAGGCTGAGGGGTCCCGGCCCCCCAGGCTCCCCGTGCAGCCTCAGGGACCCTCTGGGCTTCCCGAGCCTGGCAGTGCCACGCTGCAGTGCCACGTGCTCACGGCAGGCTGGCCTGGCGCTCGCTGTCCCCACGCTGGTCCCCGCAGCTGCTGCACAGCCTGGGGGTCTTGGTGCCCCCACGGGGGACTGGCACCCCTCAGGTCTGGGGTGCAGCACCACAGGGACACGTTTCCATGTCCCTGCTGGTGTCCCTGCTCCCGAGCCTCCAGCCAGGCTGGGCTTGCTGGAGAGCACGAGGAGCAGGTGCCACATGCTCGGCACTGGCAGCCAGGCGCAGGGACACAGGGGGACTGAACCGGGGCATTTCCTGGCAAAAGTGGGTCCTCCTGTCCCAGGGGCCAGTCCAGCTCCAGGGCAGAGCCACAGGCTTTCCCACAGCATCCCAGAATGGCCCAGGATGGAAGGGACCTTAAAGCCCAGCCCGATCCACTTTCCTACATGGATCAGCTTCCAGAATGGCAGTAGAGAGGAATGAAAGCAGCAGATCACTACCTGCTGCACCAAAAATACACTGAGCCTTGGCTTGGGCTCTCATCCCTCGAATAGGGCCGTTATTAAAGCAGAGAAATACAGAGAAGCTCCATTAAAATTCCACTCCTGGGGGCTTTAAAATAGACTTTTTACTTTAAATGTGAGAGGGGGTGGGAGAACTTCAGCACCAATCTACTAAAACTGCAAAGCCATTTCATTAAACTCCCTCTCCTCTCACTGGGTGAGCAGAGATGTGGAAATTTGAGAGTCCAGAGCAGCAGCTGGGTGAGTCAGGGGCTGGGGCTGAGCACCAGGCCATGGGCACGGGGCCCCATCCCAGGATTCCTTCCAGCCCCAGGGAAGGCCCAGGGCTGCTGCAGGCCCCTGCTGCCTCTGGTGTTGTTTGGAGATGCAGAGCTCGGGGTGAGCCCTCGGCAGTCGGGCACACCCGTGTGGCACTGCATGTCGGGGGTGTCATTTGTGTCCAGCCTCTGCCACGGTGCCTGTGCTCACACTGAGGGGACAGCGTCCCTTGGCTGCAGGGCCACCCTCGCCCAGCCTTGGGGCTGCCCACGCTTTCTGCTGAAATTCAGGTGGGATCTAGAGAAGGAATCCTTCCCTGGGAGGGTGGGAGGCCCTGGCACAGGGTGCCCAGAGCAGCTGGAGCTGCCCCTGGCTCCCTGGCAGTGTCCAAGGCCAGGCTGGATGGGTTTTGGATCAAGCTGGGATGGTGGAAGGCGTCCCTGCCGTGGCAGGAGGTGGGACTGGATGGTGTGGAGCTCCTTTCCAACCCAAACCATTCCAGGGTTCCATGGCAAGCAGAGGATGCCTGGTGGGCACCAGTGCTGTGTCTCCCCATCCATCCTGGCAGCACAAGGGGTGCCCCTGCAGGGATCCTGCCGTGGTGCAGGGGGTGCTGGGGGCTGATGCTGCCCCTCTCCCTGTCCCGCAGGTGCGGTGAGAGCGTCCAGCATCTTCCCCATCCTCAGCGTGGGGCTGCTGTTCTTCGGGGGCCTGTGCGTGGCCGCCAGCGAGTTCTACAAGAGCAAACACAACGTCATCCTCAGCGCAGGCATCTTCTTCGTCTCTGCAGGTAGGAGCTGCCCAGGGCTCCTCCGGCCTGGGGGGACACGGGGGGGAGCAGGGTGGGGTGTGGGTCCTGCCAGGCTGTCGGCACAGAGAGATTCTGAGGTTTGAGAGCTGTTCCAGCCCTGTGGGAAAATCCTACAGAAGGGAGAGGCTGTCGGGGGTCTCCGGCCATGGTCCCTGTGCCAGACAGGGCTTCAAGTGCCCCCCTGCCCTGCCTCGAGCAGAGCCCATGTGGGGGCACAGCCCAGGAGGGGCTCCCCAAGTGCAGCCATCGCCCTGGGGGTCACCAGACCCTGGGCCAGGGACTGAGGGCTCTGCTCTCCACCCCGGACAGTCAGTGGGCACTGTGCCAGCAGCAGCAGGACCAGGCAGAGGGGCTGCCACATGGAAATGACTCTCTGGAGAGGCTGCTCCTGCTGGATTACTCATTTCTCCGTGCTGTTCCCCAGCGCTTCCCCTGATTATCGCGTGACAATGTCTTTGTCTCAAGGAACCGCTCTATTTTGTTTTTCTTCTCCCCACAAAAAGACAAATGACTCTTCCTCCTTGGCTGGCAGGAGCTGCTGATGCAGATGAGAAAACAGCAGAGAGAACATAATTGATTCATTAAGTAAATCTGGGAATGCACCAGCCTCTCCCCAGCCTGCAGCACAGCCCCGCTGGCTGCTGGCAGGGCACAGGCTGCCCCTGTCCCAAACAAAGCCTCGGGACTCCACCAGAAACAGAATGAGACAGAGCCAATTCCAGCTTCCCTGTGCTCCCAGGGCCATGGCGAGCTGGCTTCAGGCCAGGGGGATCCCCGTGTACCCCTCAGGCTGGCTCTGCTGCTGCACGACACCAGCCAGGCTCCTGCATTCGCTGCTCAGCAAAGCAGAGCACAACCAGCTCCTGAAATGTCCCTCTTGTAGAGGAAACAGTGCTCATCCCTCCCTCCTTCTAGAGGAAACAGTGCCTATCCCTCCTTCTAGAGGAAACTGCTTATCCCTCCTTCTAGAGGAAACAGTGCTCATCCCTCCCTCCTTCTAGAGGAAACAGTGCTCATCCCTCCTTCTAGAGGAAACAGTGCTCATCCCTCCCTCCTTCTAGAGGAAACAGTGCTCATCCCTCCTTCCCTTCTGATGTCCGGGAATATACGGGAATATGGGAACGTGTCAGGGAATATAAGGGTGTCCTGGGAGATCAGCAGAGGTCTGCAAGGGGGTTTGGTCCAAGTGTGCTGGCAGAGGGGTTGGTGTCCCGTGGGGACACGTCCCCCATCCACTCCTGCCCCTCAGTGAGCGCCTGCCCCGCTTGTCCCCCCCGCAGGTCTCAGCAACATCATCGGGATCATAGTGTACATCTCGGCCAACGCGGGGGACCCGGGGCAGAGCGACTCCAAGAAGAGCTACTCCTACGGCTGGTCCTTCTACTTCGGGGCGCTGTCCTTCATCATCGCCGAGATGGTGGGGGTGATCGCCGTGCACATGTACATCGAGAAGCACCGCCAGATCCGCGCCAGGTCCCACTCGGAGCTGCTCAAGAGGTCGGCCTTCACCCGCCTGCCCCCCTACAGGTACCGCTTCCGCCGGCGGTCCAGCTCCCGCTCCACCGAGCCCCGCTCCCGGGACATGTCGCCCATCAGCAAAGGGTTCAGCACCATCCCCTCCACCGACATCTCCATGTTCACCCTCTCCAGGGATCCCTCCAAGGTTACCATGGGGACGCTGCTCAACTCGGAGCGGGACCACGGTTTTTTACAGGTCCATAACTCCATCCCCAAAGAGTTCAAGGAGTCTTTGCACAACAACCCGGCCAACAGACGAACCACGCCGGTCTGAGGCGGGCCGGGCCGTGGGCGGGCTGCATGGCATCACCCTCGTGACGGTGTAACCTGTGAAACCCCGTTTTTAAGGACAAACCCGGAGGCTCCCCGTGCCCCTGCCCGTGGGGCTGGTTTTTCACTCCTGAAATGCCGCTGGCCGGGCCAGGCCGCTGCGCCCGCGGTGGGAGCGGGACCCCCGAGGGGAGGGGACAGGGCCGTGCTGGGACCCTGGCCCTGGCGCCCCGCGGACTGAGCGGGCTCCAACCCCCGGGACGGCGGCTTCCCGAGGTCTCCATCGTTCGTGTGATCATAACCGCAGTGTTCCCATAGCTGTGTGTCCATGGAAATGCTGGCGATAGCCCTGTCCGTGAGAACCCTTACCCGGTAGTTACGTTTCGGTGGAATCGCCTGGAAGTCCGGAGCTGGAAGCACTGAGCTAGTGCCGGAGCCATGCTTGTGTTCCTGAACCCCTTTCCCTGTCGTGCTGGATGGAGTGCTCGGGCTGGGCTCCTCTATGGCGTTTCGTGCATGCATTAAATAGCTTGGAATTCAATTTTGTCATGTCAGGTTGGAAGAAACATCCTTTTGCAATTTTCTGTGGTCTCGAAAGGGCTTTTTTCCCTCCTTCCTTCCCTCCTTCCTTCCCTTCCTTCTCTCCCTCCTTCCTCCCATGAAAGGACTCAGGAGCAGAATTACTGCAGTGACTGGTAGCAAGCATCCAGCGTTTAATTCACCTCTAATGTTGCAAGAAAATGAATTACTTCCCTGCAGTTGGTAACACGCAGTCAGAGATGACTGTCTGGGCACAGCCGAGGGGCAACGCGCGACCGTGGCGCTGCGGGAGCGGACGGGGCGCGATTCCCCAGTGGCTGGGAGATCCATGAGAAAAACAATAAAATTGTCCAGTTTGGCAAGTTCCTTGGCTGAGTAGGTGACGCTGACCGTGCAGTGGGCACCGGAGAGCGGCGCAGCGTGGCCGGCAGGGAGGAGGGAGGTCAGGCTGGTCAGACGGAGGTTCTGCTCTAAACTCTCCCTCTGGAGCAGAGCTCGTCGAAGTGGAGGCAGTTTGGAAGCAGTTGGTCGGCGGTGATGTGTCTCTTAATTGAAATCTTATTTAACCTTCTGACAGAAGGGGCAGATCCCCACAGGGTCCCCGGGGCTGCTCTGGGGCCGGCGGGGCTCTCATTCACTGCGCTCCCGCAGAAGGGGAACATCTGGTGTGCAGTGTGTGAGCCGGAACAGCCTCGCCCCGGGCCTGCTGCCCACGGTCTGCACACCCTGATCCTTCCTGGGAATAATGGACAGGCCGCTGGGAACCCTGGCGCAGGAGCTCTGCTGGAGTGAAATCCCCCCGGGAGCCCCACAAACAGCCTCAGCCAGGGCTGCACTTCCTTCACAGAATCACAGAACGCTTTGGGGTGGAAGGGACCTTAAAGCTCAAATCATTCCATGGGCAGGGACAGCTTCCACCATCCCAGGCTGCTCCAAGCCCCATCCAGCCTGGCCTTGGACAGTTCCAGAGATCCAGGGGCAGCCACAGCTGCTCTGGGCACCCTGTGCCCGGGCCTGCCCACCCTGCCAGGGAGAATTTAAACTCCTTCACCCTTATTTGCTACTGTTGCAAAGGGGGTTGCTCGAGAAGGCTGATTCAGATGCTAATTAAGCCTCTTAATTGCCGTAGTTGCTGATTGCATGTGTTAAAAACAGTCAAAGGAGAGTTGCACCCCCATCTTAGGGTAATATTTAAAAGCAGAGCGGTGAAAGGGCTGGCAGCGAGTAGAACGGAGCGGAACAGCTCAGTTGGAAGAGACCCACAATGACCATCTCCAACTTGCCGAGCAAAACCTTCTCATCGGTTTTGATTGTGGCTGACCAAAAGCTAAACCAGGGCCTTAAGGGCACAGCCCACATCCCCTCTGAGCCCTGTCCGGCGTGGGGCAGGCTCCGAGCCCCCGGGGGCGCAGACAGGCTGTGGGGAGCCCTGTCCGGCGTGGGGCAGGCTCCGAGCCCCCGGGGGCGCAGACAGGCTGCGGTGCGGAGCCGCAGCGCCGGGCCGGTGTTCGTGTTGGCCGAGGCAGAGCGGGCCGTGATTGAAGGTGTTTACTGCCACGTGTAATATCTTCCCTTTGTGCCGATGTCTTTCCCCTGGAAGAGAAAATCGATACCCAGGCTAAATCTGGAGGCTTCAATATTTCTCAGAGAAGTGCAAATCAATATGGATTTCTTAACAAGTTTAATTTCAATACCTGAAAGTGCACATTCTGCCCATTTCCTGACCTTTCCAATCCCCGGGAGAGGAGGATTAAAAAGATTTGTTCAAATTCAACGAATTGAATCAGCAAATGCCCCATTAGCTTGTTTTCTTTCCGCCAGGCCTTGATAAACAGTACGATAGCCCATCGTCCACGCGTGGCTGCCGGCGCCGCTCGACGCCAGCCACGGCGACCCGCCGGGCACGGCAGCGTCCGTGTCACCTCCATCGCGGGCAGAGCAGCCCGGGGCGGTGACAAAGGGGCCGGTGTCGCACGGAGAGGCACCCGCTCCCCCTTCCCCGAGTGCCAGGGGACCCACACGCCACGGCGAGCCCGATCCCGCCGTGCTGCCGAGCCGGCTGATTGATGGTGCTGCAGTGCTCTATATTTATCTACCATGGCTTTGTGCAGCGTTAGATCATCGCGGAGCCCTGTAAACACCGCGGACGAGCGGAGCCCGCGGGCTCGGCCGGAGCGGAGCGCTCCCAGGGATGCAGTCTCTGCCCTTGGGGCGATCCCACGGGCAGCGGAGGCAGGAGCGCCCGTCCCGCAGGACACCTCGGGGAGCCTGCTGTGGGGTGACAGCGCAGCGGGGGCTGTCGCTCGGGGTCACTCAGCTCCCCGCAGGTGAAGCAGGGACCCGCCGGCCACGGTGGGGGCTCGGCCCGGGGCTGGGGCAGCCCTGCGGGCACGGGGGGCTCCGGGTCCCGGCCGGGGCGGTGCTGTGCCGGGCCCGGGGCTGGGGCGGTGCTGTGCCGGGCCCGGGGCTGGGGCAGCCCTGCGGGCACGGGGGGCTCCGGGTCCCGGCCGGGGCGGTGCTCGGTGCTGTGCCGGGCCCGGGGCCGGGGCGGTGCTCGGTGCTGTGCCAGGCCCGGGGCTGCCGCTCCCGCCTGCCTCCCAAGGGAAGGGTTTAATTGCTGTGTTGGTGCTGTGATGACAAACCCGGCGGCGAAGCGCTGTCAGCCTGCGGGAGCTGGCGCTGGCACGGAGCCCGCCGAGGGGAAATGGCAGCTGGGTCCTGGCTGCAGCACAGAGCTCTGCCTTTCACCCTCTTTTCCCCAATTCCACACCTACATCAGGACAAATGCACTGCCCTCTCCGCCGTTGGCTGCAAGGGAAGATCCCTACTTCCTATTCCTGCAGGCTGCTCCTTCCTCAACAGCATCCTTTGTCCTTTCTGGGTTTGATTTTTGGGGGGATTTTTACTGTTTGCCACGGCTCATCAGAGTCTGGGTAAGGCCAAACCGATTATGTCGTGCGCTGATTGTTTACTTGATGGACAGTGATGGTTTCTGTGGTGCCATTACCACCTGTCATCTAAATCCACACGCTGAGGTGCTGTAAAGGGCAGCCTTCCACTGGGGGCTGGAAAAGCTTCTCCAGCATCGTTATCCTGCACATCCGTAAATCCCCGGCTGACCAGAGCCACTAAACACAGCTCTCCAAAGTCCTCTGGAAAATTTTCAACAAACAAGTCTTCCGCCTGCTCTTCAGCAATAAACTCCTGTCCCTCTGCCATTTTCCTCCCTCCAGCCACTAGAGGAGAAAATCCTCCTTCAGCACCTGAGCCGGTGCTGGAGAACATCAGCAGGGGCTGGGGGTGTTTGGGGACAGGGGCTCTGTGCCTGTGGCTGCAGCTCTGGGGCTGCTCCACGCTGGGGAGCCCTGACAGGCGCCCTGGGAACACCGTGGGAAACAGTGATGCGGGTAAATGCAATTAGGAATTAATTACCGCAGCTTCTCATTGGCTGCTCCTGGTGCTCCACTACCCAAAGGGAGCCCACAGGAAAGATGGAGGGAGATTATTTCCCAGAGCCTGTAGTGACAGGATGAGGAATGTCAGAGAGAAGGCTGAGATTAGATACTGGGGGAAAGCTCTTCCTTGGGGTGCTGAGGCCCTGGCACAGGGTGCCCAGAGCAGCTGTGGCTGCTGCATCCCTGGCAGTGTCCAAGGCCAGGCTTGGAGCAGCCCGGGGTAGTGAAAGGTGTCCCTGCCCTTTGCAGGGAGATGGATGAGGTGCTGCTCTCACTTTGCTGAATTAAAGTTTCAGCTTCTTTAATAACCTGCAGGTCCGCTGGAAAATTGTGACGAGTGGCATCAAGAAGCAACTCGGTAAGTTTATTTTGATGAAATACAATAATTATCATGCTTAGCAGCTGTTGCTATTTAAAATAAGAAAAAACGGGGCTTGCATTGAAAATGTTTTGTAAACCATGTGCACCAACAATCTGTTCCAATGAAACCAGCCATTATGGAAACGGTATAATAGCAGGAGCTCATTATGGAAAGTTAAATTGCAAATCATATTTTGTTTCAAATGAGTTGGATGAATGCATAATTTGCCTCAAAGAAATAGTTTTGTAGTTCTGATCCTCCTGCCAAGAGCTGAAGCTCTTGGGCTGCAGCTGCCGGGGCGGCCTGATTGTCCATTTCAAACTGCAGGAAGTTTGGGTTTCAAAGGAAGATTTGAAGAGAGAAAAGGGGGGGAAAAAGTGAAGGAATAAAAGACGGAGCAGTGGGAGCTCTCAGTTGGTTCCCTGTGTGAGATTCTGGTGGTGCAATGTGGGTTTCAAACACGCCAAGGGCCTGTGTGGGGCTGATCACAGTCGCTGTGCTGGAGCCAGACCCCACGGCCTGGGCAGAGCCAGCTCCCCAGGAGTGTGGTGACAGCCGAGGTGACAGCCATGGTGACAGCCGAGGTGATAGCCAAGGTGACAGCCGCGCCTGGGAAGGGCGGCACGTGCGGTGCCACCAGGCTGGGGGGTGGCAGCTGAACACACGGGCCAGAGCATGGTCCTGGGGCCACGCTGAGCCCCCCATGGCACAGCACTGAGGGGGCCCGTGCAGGTGTTCCCTGAGCTCTGCCAGCTCTGGCTGCAGCCAGGGTGGCACCGGAGAAGCCACAGAGCCAGCGCCCAGGTGACAAAGCCCCCGGCCCCGCAGGATCGCTGGCGCTGCTCCGGTGGCTCAGCGCTGCAGGGCTCACACGTGGTGCCTCGTGCCCAGAGACCTGACCTACAAGAGGTGGCACGTGAGGTGCCACATGAACAGCTAATGGCATTTCCTCGTCGCGGCGTGGCTCCGGGGATGGCAGCGGTGGCACAGGGGACACGGAGCCTCTGCTCGTGGCTGTGCCACCACCGTGCGGCTGTTGGGAAGTGACAGGCAGGCGGCCAGGGCAGGACCCTCTGCCATGGGGGCCAAGCCCAGGAAGTGCCCCCGAGCCTCCCTGCACCCGCTGGGGGGGTACACTCAGCACAGGTGACTCTGTCCCTTTTGGCAGGGGCACATGTCACTGCTGCTGTGCTCCAAGCACGGGGTGCTGGTGCCAGGGTCACCCCCAGCTGGGGTGGCTTTGCAGGATCAAGGAGCTGCCCCTCTCCTGCAGCCCAGGCTGTCCCTGTGCCTCACTCCAGGCACTCTCGGGGTGCTCCAGTGTCCCCCAGCCCCGCTGCTGCATCCAGCCCAGCCCAGAGGCAGTTTCATTAAATATTAAATCCAGCAGCTGCTGGCAGTGTTGGGAGGTGGGTAAAGACAGCAGAAGCAATTTGCAATTAAAATGTGTTTATCTTAGGAAAGAAGTCCTGGAAACTTGTAATTAAAATGTTTATACCAAGGGCAGGATTTCATAGCCTGAACCTGCAGAAATCGTAGTGAAGCAGCATTGGCACAGGTGAGGCTGGCACAGGACAGGTGGAGCTGAGCTCCAGGCAGTGCTGGGCACCCAGGATGGTGAGGGGATGGTGGGGAACCATGTCCAGCACGCCTGGAGCAGCCCCACGAGCTTTGCAGAGCAAAAGCCCCACCCGGGCACTGTGCCCAGGGGCTGCAGGAGGGCAGCAGCAGGGGATGCAGGAGGGAAGCAGGGGCTGCAGGAGGGCAGCAGCAGCAGGGGATGCAGGAGGGCAGCAGGGGATGCAGGAGGGCAGCAACAGCAGCAGGGGATGCAGGAGGGCAGCAGGGGATGCAGGAGGGCAGCAGGGGCTGCAGGAGGGCAGCAGCAGCAGGGGATGCAGGAGGGCAGCAGGGGCTGCAGGAGGGCAGCAGCAGCAGGGGATGCAGGAGGGCAGCAGGGGATGCAGGAGGGCAGCAGCAGCAGGGGATGCAGGAGGGCAGCAGGAGATGCAGGAGGGCAGCAACAGCAGCAGGGGATGCAGGAGGGCAGCAGGGGATGCAGGAGGGAAGCAGCAGCAGGGGATGCAGGAGGGAAGCAGGGGCTGCAGGAGGGCAGCAGCAGCAGGGGATGCAGGAGGGCAGCAGGGGATGCAGTTCCTCCCCTGCTGCTGCTTGGCCACATCACTGCCAGGCACAGCCAGGGTGGCTGGGGTGGCTCCTGGCAAATACCTGTTGGGCTGCTGCCTTCCCCAGCACCCCCCAGTCCTCTAGGGGTGCTTTTGTGCATTTCCAAGCTTGTTTTTCCTCCAGTTACGGCAGGTAGGAACCATAGGAACTCTTCCCATGCAGAGCAGGTGTTATAAAAACATCTCCTGATTTGGGAGTTGTACAATCACAACCCCAAGCTCCCCCTTTGCTGGTCCTGCAGCAGCAAAGTCTGAGTTGAGAGTCTGAATTTAGATCCCCTTCATATTTATTTCACAGTGATGAGAAGAAAAATAAATAGAAGTAGAAGAAGGGCATCGAGCTGGCTCTGTGTGAGTGGAGAAGCCATAAATCACTCTCAGAGTGTGTCCCAGGGGCTCTCACCTTGGTTAATAGGTGCCTTTTAAAAGTGCCTTTTAACCTCCCAGATCATGGAAACCCTGCAGCCCGTGCTGGTGGGCTCCAAAGGAGCCTTTGGGGCAGTTTTTCTCAGCTGAGCTAGAGTGGGTGCCCGCACAGCTGCCCCTCTCCCCACCAGCCCCTTCAGCAGCCTCAGCTGCAGCCTCTCCTGGCTCTTCTCCCGTTCCTCCCTGCTGATCCAGCTGGCAGGGAACTCTCTGGAGTGCTGGAGCTGCCCCTGCCCTGGGTTAACTGAGACTGCCAGGATGCCAGGGCATAAAACCCAGAACAGAGAAAATTATATTAAACAACTGTGAAAGAAATCATTTATTTCCGTATTGTCTGTGTTTTGGACTGAAGGAAAAAGCCAATGACTTTTCCTGCCAAGCCACAAAGTGGCAGGCGGTTTGTTAGCTTGGATCATCACTGCTCAGAATGTAATCATCTTTAAAAGGAATGAAAATGTAAACCCCACTGATCAGAGGTTGCTGAGGGCTCTACATGTTCAGCATCCCCCCTCCAGCACCCCGGGGGTGTTCAGTGACCCCTGGTGTGCCCAGCCTGGGGCATTGTGGGGTAAATGCTTCCTGCCTGGGTGCTGGGGAGTCACCGAGCAGAGTGTCCTGGTGTCCCAACCTGTCCCCTGCCTTCTCCTGCCCTCCTCAGAGCAGCAGCTGAGATCCTGGAGCCTTTCCTTGTAGCACAGCAAGGAGCACAGGATTGCACTGGCAGCTGAAGGAGCAGACCCTGCCAGGTTTGTGCAGGGTCTTCAGAGAAAGAATCAGAGAATCCCAAACTGATTTGGGTTGCAGAGGACCTTAAAGCTCATCTCATCCCACCCCTGCCATGGCAGGGACACTTCCCACTGTCCCAGGCTGCTCCAAGCCCTGTCCAGCCTGGCCTGGGACACTGCCAGGATCCAGGGGCAGCCCCAGCTGCTCTGGGCACCCTGGGCCAGTGAAGTGTTGATCAAGAGTGTGGGTGAGTGCCAAAAGCATGGGGTGAGCCGGGTGCTGGACCCTCAACAATGGTGTGACCCCACGATGGGGCCCACGTGGAGCACACCGGCTGGGCTGAGGCTGCCAGGAGAGGCTGTGCTCATGGGTGGAAAGGTCTGGATGGAGAGGAGAGCTCAGCAGAGCACCCACAAGCTGCCAGTCTAGCACTGCTCTGCACCCCGAGCTCCTTAGTGGAGCCCATGAGATCTGGGGCTCGCAGCACGGAGGGAAAGGAGTGGGAAATCAAGGAGTGGGAAATCAATCTGCCTGCGGGGCTGGCCAGAGCTGCTGGGCACGGGCACTGGGACAGGCCTCGCAGGGGGCTCTGGCAGGAGGGCCAGGCTCTGCCAGGGCTTTGTTGAATATTCATCCGTAGGAAATGGTTATTCATGAGCACAAAGAAGATGATCGTTCTGAATTCCGAACTACTCAGCCCGGCTCGTTTGATGTGGTGAGGCTCTCGCAGTGCATTTGCATTAGAGAAAGCATTACTACTTTTGATGAGGAGAAGGATTACAGGAGAAATCTGCATAAATTTATTGGTAAATGTCATTTAGCATGTGTCCAAGTGTAATTCATCACAGGGCTGTAGTGCAGCCCGGTGACTCATACAGGGCTGGGGTTTTTCAATAGACAGATAAATAACCCTTGGGACAAAATTACCTCATTGATATTAAATCACTGTAGCTGCAGGTGAGCAGAGCCTGCTTGGGACAAGCTCCTTGGGGAATGCCAGTCCCAGGGGGATGAGTGATGGGAAATGCCCGTCCTGGGGGATGCTCGCTGCTCTTCCTGTGCCTGCTGAGCCTCCCCCAGCTCTACTTGTGCTCCACCAGCCTGCCCAGCCCCACAGCCCTCTCCATCTGCCTGCAGCCTCCCTGCTCCCTCCCGGCACAGAACCGTGCTGAGGACTTGTTCCAGCTGCCACTCCAGCTGCCAGGGACATCCTGCACTCCTGGCTTCCCTCCTGGCAGCCCCCACAAGCCCAGCCACTGCCAGGGGCACTGAGGGACCTGCAGCAACCTCCTGGGGAAGGGCTTCCTTGCAAGTCACCAGCTCGGTGCCACTCCAGGCTCTGTCGGGGTCCATCCCACAGCTGCAGGGGTTGCTGTGTCCTTGATTAGCTCTGCCAGGGGAAGCACTCATCCACAGCGTGCGTCCAGCTGCCTCGGCTTTGATGTCCTCGGGAGGATTTCCCATGTGATGTAAGGATGTGGTAAGGATGTTGTAAGTGTTGGCTCTGACAGGGTGAGGACTTCTGACAGCCAGCACCTGCCACAGCGGCTGTGACGAGCTCAGAGCAGGTCCTGCCAAACCGCAACGTCAGTCCCAGGACTCAGCTGGAGCTGGATGTCCTTGTCCGTCCCCACAGCCCCAGCGTGGTTTTAGTCATGATTCCAGCCCGGCAGAGGTGAAGGTCACTATGGAAACTTCATGGAATGGGATAAACATTATGGCATTGGGTCTCCTACCCCATGCCCTTCTTGCCAGCTCCCTCCCTCCAGAGGAGGAACATCCCAGGGCTATTGGGAGAGCAGCTCCAGGCAGGGATTAGGGAGCTGTCTCTCGAGAACCAACCAGTCATTGGCTTTTCCTATTGAATTTTCCCCAAAGGCAGCAAGGTACACTGAAACTCCCTGAGCTGGGGAGGAGGGAGCAGGCACATCTGCATCACAGCTGTCCTGTGGTTCAGGTGCCCCTCCTGAGGAAGCCAAGCTGAGCGCTGGCAGTTCCAGCCAGCTCTGAGCTGCAGCCCTGGCCAGGCTGGAGCCTGAATCCAAACCTCAGTGTCCCCAGCCCAGGAACCTCTCCCTGCTGTGGGATATCCATGTCTGC
The DNA here is from genome assembly GCF_015832195.1 of Motacilla alba alba. Lineage (NCBI taxonomy): Eukaryota > Metazoa > Chordata > Aves > Passeriformes > Motacillidae > Motacilla > Motacilla alba. The sequence continues at coordinate 15,893,653 of NC_052029.1, forward strand.
AGCGATTTCTGCTTTCACACATCTCTCAGAGCAAGCAAACTCCTGCTCCATCCTCACTGCCTGATATGCCTTATCGTCGTGTTAGCAATTAATATTAGCATGGTAGAAATTGCTAATTTGCGATATACAATAATTAGAATTCAATTTAATTGCTCTCAAACTCTGCATACAAATGTGGCTTCCATTCCCTGGGTTAGGGAGAACAACAGAGGAGGAGAACATCATCCCTGGTGACACGGGTGAGGCCAGCACAGCAGGGTGTCCCACCCTGTGGGTGGTGGGAAAGCTGGGAGAAGCAGAGCAGCGTTGCTGGGGCTGAGCTCACTGCCAGGCTGGGTTCTGTGGGGGTGCAGGTGGGCTTGGTCAGGGCAGGCAGCACCCAGGGCTCACCCGTGCCTCACTGCAGGAGAGGATGGGCCTTTCCTCCCGCTCCCGGGGCTTAGGTGAGGCTGGGAACAGGGATGCTGCTTCTGGAAACAGCAGAGGCTCCATGGATCACTGCAGGTGCAAAAAGCAAATAAAAAAGTGGGAACCAAAGAGGGTTTCCCAGGGGTTGATGCCCCTCAGAGCCACGCTGGGCCCTGCCTTGCAGGCTGAGATGGCAGTGGGTGCAGCAGAGGGTGAGGCATGGCCAGGAAAGAGCAGGGGCAAAGGGGAGCACACCCCAGAGATGGGGAAGGCTGGGCAGGCTCGAGGGACGGGGTGGCTACCAGCACACATGAGCCCAGTGCGATGATGTGGCTGGTGCTGGCCCTGGGTATCCACAGGGAAATGCCAAAGCCATTCTCTGAGAGGAAGCTTTCCCTGCACAGCACCAGTCACACCAGTAGCATCCTGGGGGCAGTGCTGGTGTCTCTGCTCCCAGCAGGGCTGAGAAGCTGCAGAGTCCTGGCAGGAGCTGTGAGAGCTGCCTGAGGGCTGGAAATCTGCCATGGGTTGAAAGATTAAAGAGGTGAGTTAAGGGGGTTAAAGATCACTCGATTGTGGTCTCCAGTTGCCGTGTGGGAAGTTTCTGGTGATGGATGGCACAAGCAGCTGTGTAACTGAGAGAGATTTAAGCTGGGATAAAACACATCTTAACAAAGGGAGAAATTAAAGTAGGAACAACGTACTGGCATGCACAGAAGGTATTAGAATGAAGGACACGAACGATGCTGGATTTCAGCTCACCCTTGCTGAGGGAGTGTACCAGGCACAGGGGGGTCCTGCTGGTGCTGCTGCTGGGGATGCAGAGCTGTGCTGGGGAAGGGAGGAGATCCCAGGCCCTTGGAGGAGAGGAGGAACAGGTGGTGTTTACCCACAGGGTGGATGGTTCTGGGAGGGCAGGAGCCCCCAGGGCTGCTGAGCAGGAGTGGCTGAGAGCCCTGGCTCTGGGGAGGCTGGCTCCCAAGGTGGCAGGGAGCTGGCATGACAAGCCACCCCACAAGTGTGTCCTGGAGTGCTCCCACCACAACCTCAGCTCACACGGATTTATTCCTGTTTTGAAGAGCAGGCAGAGGCAGCAGTACCTGCGTGGAGAGAGCTGGATGAGGCCCTTATCTCCAAGGGATTAACGGCTGTGTGACTCACAACGAAGATGACTCAAAGACAGACAGGATCCAGGGATAAAGTCAACCATGGTCCCATCACCAGCCAATTCCACACACTCAGCAGCGTCTGCTGAGCGATTAGAGCAGCCACGGGGAGCTGCAGAGGAGCAGCGCTCGGGTTTGGCCCTCCCTCTGCTGATCCTCAGCGTCTGCAGCCGGTGATAGCTGCTGTGCGCAGCCAGCCGGCCATGGCCAGGCTGGGGAGGGAGGGCTCCAGGGGACAGCCAGAAGGGCCCTTGATCCCTCTAATTAATTCTGGTTTGAAACCTATTGAGGAGTTGAGAATGAGGAGGGAAGCTGGGGCTGCTTTGATGTGTGTGAGTGGATGGATGCAGACAAGAGGCTGCACAGAGGGCAGAGATTCCGAAGCAAGAAGGATTGGAGGCAAGGAGCTCGGGCAGAAGGGGTGAGACCGCTGACAGGGACGGACACACTGGTGCTGCCACAGGAGCTGGTGGCACTGGGACCCTCACAGGAGCTGCCCAGGGCCCAGTCAGTGGTGCCCAGAGGTGTTTGCTCTCTGCAGAGGGCTCGGACACCACAGCACAGCCCCGGCTGCTCGGTGTCCGTGGGAGCCTCTGGGGCTGCTTGAGCCAGGGCCCTGGACCAGCCACGTGCGTGGGGCTGTGCTGGGCATGAACCATTGCTGATTTTACTACTGGACACGACTGAGTTGTATGTCCATGACTGGACATTTCCTGCCCTTCTCAACAGAAAGAACTACCCAAAACAGGCACCAGAGCTTTTTTTAGCTGTAAGGTTGTTCAGCCTGGAGAAGAGAAGGCTCTGAGGAGGCTTCTGAGACCCTTTCTGTGCCTAAAGGGACTCCAAGAGAGCTGAAAAGGACTTTTTACATGACAAGGGGGAATGGCTCCAAACTTAGATTAGATCTTAGGAAAAAATTCCTCCCTGGGAGGGTGGGGAAGGCTGGCACAGGGTGCCCAGAGCAGCTGGGGCTGCTCCTGGATCCTTGGCAGTGCCCCAGGCCAGGCTGGTCGGGGCTTGGGGCAGCCTGGGACAGTGGAAGGTGTCCCTGCCCAGGGCAGGAGCCGCCGCCGCCGGTCCCTATCCCGGTGCTCAAATGACCTCTAGTGGCAGGCGGGGACGGGGGCGGCGGCTTCGCTTTGCTTGGAAAAAAAAAGGTAAAATAAAAAGCAAATCGCGTCGGGCTCCTCCTGTCCCAAGATAGCAACGGTCAGTTAATTTTCTCTTTTCTTTCTCCGAGCAGCTTAATTAGCGACTCGAAATTCATCAAGCAAGGTCACCCTGGTGGTGTCGCACCGAGGGGGATCAGGCTGGGAGGTGATGCCCGGCAGTGTCGGTGGTGGCGAGACAACCAGCCGGTTCTTCCCAGAGCCTCTGGATTGCCGGGAGGAAGGCGAGATGTGCCCAGCAGCAGCGAAATCCCCCTCTGTGCCCACAATTCGGGCACAAGGGGCCGCAGGACGGGGGATGCTGTGCGCTGTGCTCCCAGCCCTCCCTGCCAGGGCACGGGGCTCCATGGGCAGTGCCAGACCAGAGCTGAGCTCATCTCCTGGCGTCCTTCGGGGCTGAGACCAAAGGAAAGCCCTCTGCAGAGGAGATCTCCCTCTAATTCGGGGTCACCACCCAGGGAGGGCACTGGCCCCGAGAGGATGGGTTCACTGTGGGGTGCTGGAGCCAGGATCCTCAGGTGGGAGCAGCCCTGCCCTGGGACAGGCTCCTTGGGGACACTGCTGGAGCTCTCTGGATGGCTTTTAGGGCTTCCTGAGTAAATTAACTCTGATTATCATGGAAGAGTTCCTTCTGCTCTGATAGTAACTCTGATGCTGCTCACACAGGGAGTTTATACCTCTCCTGATTCATTCTGCGATGCGGAACGAGCTCTCATCTTCTTTCTGACTCATTGATAGGGAAATGTCCTCCTTAGTCCAGAGGGTATCAAAGTCAGGCTGCAGTGGGGCTGTCCAGGGCTGGGACCCTCTGAAAACAGGGTCAGCGCCTTCCAACAGCCCACACGGGTGAGCAGGGTCAGTGGTGTCCTGGAGGGTGTACGCAAAGCCCAGGAGGAGCAGCTCCCTGCACTTTGGGTAATTACAGACTGGGTTTGCTTGTTTGCTTCCTTGTTTGTTCCTTACCTATGACCTAAAAGCAGGTTTCCGGATTTGTTTCAGTGTTCCAGCACGGCTCCTTCAGTTTCCCTCAATTCTGAGTCCCTTGAGCCTCAGGGAGCTGGCAAACGTTCACGGATTGATTGCAGGCTGGTAGGAGCTCTGGGAAGCCATCAGTCACTCCTAACTAAAGCTCGGCTTAGCCAGGGCCTGCCCCCGCGGCTGGGGTGGGGTGATGACACCGGGCTGGGGCTGGGGGAGCGGCGTGGATGTTCCAGCAGAGCTGGCCCCGCGGGCTGAGCCTCGGCAGCTCCTCAGTTGGGCTGGGATCTTGGATCTTGGGCCAGCCGAGCCCCGAGCGCTCAGGGCAGGGTGAGCTCCTCTCCTCCTGCAGAGCTCGCAGCTGAAGTCACAGAACGAAAACAAGCGGAGTCATTGCTGCTGACAGAACAAAGTGGAGAAGGAAATACAATTCCACACCCTGCCACCTTGTCAGCCTGCTCGGCCAGGAGACCTGCCCGTGTGGCTGGGAAGGTGCCAGGCCTGATTTGTCCTGCTTGGCTTTGAAGTTTTGTTTGTTCCTCTTTGTACAACAGGGACAATTCCGTGTCAGCCTCAGTCCCAGGCTTGAGAACGAATGTCACAGCCTTGGACTGCCAGAGGGCAGGGCTCGATGGGATTTTGGGAAGGAATTGTTCCCTGTGAGGGTGGGCAGCCCTGGCACAGGGTGCCCAGAGCAGCTGGGGCTGCCCCTGGATCTCTGGAGGTGCCCAAGGCCAGGCTGGACGGGGCTTGCAGCACCGTGGGATGGTGGAAGCTGTCCTTACCCATAGCAGAGGGTGGGAAAGGATGAGTTTTAAGGTCCTTTCCCAACCAAACCATCCTACTATTCCGTGATTCTAGAATTCAAGCACTTGGGTATTTGAGAATCAAAGCAGCAAAGACCAAAGCGCAGCTGAAGGTGCTCTGAGCAGCAGAACTGCACTCAGATAAAACTGCTTATAAATCAGCGAAGTACTAAATGAGATGAAGCTCCCACACAGCTCCCAGTAATCCATCATGGCACCACTGAAACTCCATGTTACAGCAAACAGTTTCTGTTTATTGCTCTTTTTGTTAACTAATGTGTGAGCATGACCTAAAAAGTGCCGACACATTTTATGTTGTTTTGCAGAACTCAGAGGACAGTTTACTGCTGAATGTGTTTGAAGTGAAAGAGTCCAAAGTTTCAGAACTAATTTAAAGCTACAAGAACAGCCCTGGTGCCCACAGGTGTGCAGAGACCACCAAGCTTCAGCACTGCTCTGGTGTTCACTGGCTTTCAGAGTGACCCAGCCTCGCTGAAAGCCACGGGGTATCTCCTTGCCTCATCAGGAAGTTCACGTTTTGTTTTTTAAAGCTGTGAATGTGGGTGGCTGAGGACACTCGGTGTGACACGAGCATTTCTGTCGCGTGCAGGAAACAGCCTGGAACAGGCACAGCAGGCCTTTCCTCTGGCTCTGACAGGTTTGTCCAGGGCATGGCAGCATTCCCTGAACCAGGAGCTGGTGACACATCCTGCAGTCATGGAGTGGTCTGGGTTGGAAGGGACCTTAAAGGACATCCATCCACTGCCAATATTCACCTGAGCAGGGCTCGATGGCGATAGGAAGCCCAGGGCCGGTCTGTGTCTCTTTTGGGCTATAAAGTCAATATTCACCTGAGCAGGGCTCGATGGCGATAGGAAGCCCAGGGCCGGTCTGTGACTCTTTTGGGCTCTAAAGTCAATATTCACCTGAGCAGGGCTCGATGGCCATAGGAAGCCCAGGGCCGGTCTGTGTCTCTTTTGGGCTATAAAGTCAATATTCACCTGAGCAGGGCTCGATGGCGATAGGAAGCCCAGAGCCGGTCTGTGACTCTTTTGGGCTCTAAAGTCAATATTCACCTGAGCAGGGCTCGATGGCGATAGGAAGCCCAGAGCCGGTCTGTGACTCTTTTGGGCTATAAAGTCAATATTCACCTGAGCAGGGCTCGATGGCGATAGGAAGCCCAGGGCCGGTCTGTGACTCTTTTGGGCTCTAAAGTCAATATTCACCTGAGCAGGGCTCGATGGCGATAGGAAGCCCAGGGCCGGTCTGTGACTCTTTTGGGCTCTAAAGTCAATATTCACCTGAGCAGGGCTCGATGGCGATAGGAAGCCCAGAGCCGGTCTGTGACTCTTTTGGGCTCTAAAGTCAATATTCACCTCAGTCCCGTTCTTTCCTTCCCCGCGCCCTCATGAGGGGAGCACGTCACGCGCTCCGCTAGGGGGCGCTCGCGACGGGGGGGAGGCGGGGCCGCCACGCCCACGTGACCCCGTGTCACGCGCGGCGCCGGGTCACGTGCGGCGCGTGGCGGACGCGCTTCATCTGCGCACGCGCGCGCGGCCCGTGCGGTGTCGGCCGGGAAACCCCTCGGCGCAGCGCTGAGGGCAGGGGCGGCCGCGGGAGCCGCCATCGGGGCCGCACCGGGCCGAGCGGGGCCGAACCGGGCCGAGCGGGGCCGCACCGGGCCGAGCGGGGCCGAACCGGGCCGAGCGGCACCGAGCGCGGCCGATCCTGAAGCGAGCGGGGCGGCGCCGGGCCGAGCGGGCCCGAGCCGGAACCCGAACCGAGCGGGGCCGAGTCCTAGTCGAGCCCAAAGGCAGCGAGGCCGAGCCCGAACCGAGCGGGGCCCGGCCCGGGTGGAGCGGGGCCGAGAGCAGCAGCCGGGCGGGCGCGCCGCGCTCGCCGAGGGCCGCGGTCGTTGCGGGGCGGGGGCCGCGGGCTCGCCGCGATGGAGACCTGAGGCCTCCCCAGCGCCGAGCCCTGAGGCCGCGGCCCGGCCATGGCGCAGCGCCGCGGGCTCTGAGCGCCGCTCGCCGCCCCAGCGCCGCCGCCCCGGCCCCCGCGGGCCCTGCCCGACCCCCGCGGGCCCTGCCCGGCCCCCGCGGCCCCGCCGCGCCTGAGCGGGCGCCGCCCGCGCCCCGCCATGTCGTGCGTGCACTACAAGTTCTCCTCCAAGCTCAACTATGACACGGTCACCTTCGACGGGCTGCACATCTCCCTGAGCGACCTCAAGCGCCAGATCATGGGCCGGGAGAAGCTGAAGGCGGCCGACTGCGACCTGCAGATCACCAACGCGCAGACCAAAGAAGGTGCGTGGGGTTCGGGGCGGCGGTGCAGGAGCGCGGCTGCTGCGGGCTCGGAGCTGTTCCTTTGGAGCTGCTGCTCCCACGGCACCCTCCGAGCTCCGCGTGCCCAGCGCGGGTCCGCGTGCGGCGGTGCTGCCAAAGCTCTTGTTTGTCGGTAGAAGGGGGGAGGTGGGGGGCAGGATGCGTGAGCATAACAAACCTGCCGGCTTTCTTTGAAATCTGCCAGGGAAATGTGAAGGTTACCACAAGGAGTACAGCGCGTGGCTAATTTCAATGAGGGAGGAAAAGTGTGTTTGATGACTGAACTTTGTCGTCAATTTCTCTTTGCCCCCCTTCGTTGGAAGGCGCTTTGCTGCTTTTTTAAACCGCCCTGCATTGACAATAAGTGCCCCTTGCAGTAATTGCTTGGAAGCAACAATTTGTGTCGAGTGTATCACTGAGTTTCAATTTCTGCAGACCCTTAAGGCCTCTCGCACAATCAGCGTTCTGTGTCGCAAAATTACTCTTGGGAATTCCTGTTAATGTAAGTTTTCCAAACAAAAGACACCGTAGTTTGGGTACTGCTGAGCATCATTTCATCATTCTTGTCTAATTTTTTTTAATTTTTTTTCTTCCTGGCTTTTAGTGTTTGCTGTATCAGGGCAGTCCTGAAGTTTTATGGCCAAACATTTATAGTGAATATATGTAAGAAATGTTCTTCGGGAAGTCATAGATTCTCTTAAATCCAATAAATAAGTGCTTGATTCTGTGGTGTGAATCCGGGCCTGTGTTACTATGATGGTTCAGTTTGGTAATCTGCCATCCTGATAAGTTTGAATGTGATTAAAGACTTCAGAGTGTGGCTTTTCAGAAATAAAAAGAATTGTATTTTCCTTCCTGCAACGTTAAACCTTTTTCTTTTCCCCCCTGTGGTTCTGTGTCTCAGTAGTTCTTTTCTTTAAAAGTTGTGAGAGAACAAAGGTGCTGTAGAATGTCCCCTGGTGAAGTACTGCTGCAGCGCCGTGGTTCCAGATTTAGGGGGTGTTACTTTGTTCTCATTTGTAGCCACAGCCCGGGGAAGGAAAGGGGTTTGCCTCCCTGGGAGCTGCTGTTGCCTCGAGGTGAAGCACAAAAAGGATTGGCCTGGGTCCTCCAGGCAGGTTGTGTTGCCCTTTAACCTCTGCAAAATGAGCATCAAGTTACAAATATATAACTGTGTAAAATACATAATTTTAAATTCTCTATTAGTGACACAGATGCTTATTGAAGCTTACTAAGGGTGTTTTCTGTGTGAAAAGGCAAAAATCCCTCTGTGGTTTGCAGAGCACAGCTAGAGAATGTATTTCCAAAATCTGTGTCTGTCAAGTCTCTGGTTTGTATGCAGAAATGTGAATCTCAGTTTTTATTAATCAGATGTAGGTGCTTAAATTAACTTGCAGAAATTAAACTAACAACTAGACCGGGATATTCTACCAAGTGGGATGTTAGGAGTTCTTATGTGTGGACACAAGTATTGGGGTTTTATAACTTGTCTCTTCAGGAGTCCTGAGTAAATGTTCAAATGATCTTTGGAAGGAACAAAGTGAGCCATGAGTGCAGATGTGCTGTGTATTCAGATTGTCCAAGATCCTGGAAGCTTGTACACTTCTGGAGCTGTTTCTTCTCCTAATGGGAAGCCGGTAATAGGAGAGCTGCTGATATGGGCCAGAAGTGCCCAGGATTTTAACTGTCGTGGGAAAAAAGGCTCTGATGGACTGTGTTAGATTCTGGGAATGCAGAGTGAGTGGGGGGACCTGCTCTGTGTGGGGGGTTCCTCTTGCATACCTGCTGTCAAGGCATGTTCTCTCAAGCCTGTGCTGGATTGGTGCTTTTATCTTGCCTCCGTTTCATTGGATCTGGATTATTTTACCTGTCTTCTATAACAGGTGTTCCTAGAATATTGTGGGAGAGCTGCAAGCTCCACAGCTGAGGTTTCTTGAGTGCTCTTTCCTGTGCTGTGACACTCTGAAACAGAACGCCTGGCAAATGGGGCATACTTACAGGGCAGAATACAAAGAAAATAAACCCACAGTTTGCTCTGAGCTGCTGTGGGGTGGCTCAGTGGTTTCGAGGCAGAATCGTGCTCTGGCACTTCAGCCCCAGGCTGACACCACACCGGAGCCCAGAGCACCTTGAAGCAGGGCCGGTGGTGTAATGAGATTAAGGGCTGGGAGCTGGCTGGATTTGATGGGCTCATCCCTTCAGAGCAGGGCAGGGCTCGTGTGGGGCACAGTGCTGTGTGGAAGCAGTGCACTGGAGATTCCCTGGGCTCTGTGACCTCCTGAGCTGCTTGGTGCAGGTCAGGGATTTGTGTTCTGGGGGAAGCAGGAGATCCAGCAGCAGTGGCTGCTCTGCTACTCTGGAAGTTTCAAGGCTGCTTTCATAGCCAGCTACAGCAATGGCTTGTCCCAAAGTGAGCAAGTGGTGGTGATGAGAACAGAGTTGAATCCTGTCTAGGGAGAACATGTGTTCCAAGGAATTCCCTGTGTTGCTGTGGGGACAGCCTGGCACGCTGGCAGGCATTGCAGCTCTGACCCAACAGCTGCTTAGCGAGGCTTTTCCCTGCCCTGGCACAGCTCGGCTTGCTTTCCCAGCACTCCTGCTGAGCTCTGTACTTCACCTGAGTGAAAAACCTCTCTGAGTGCTCGGAGCTGCCTGGGCAATGCTGGTACATGAAACCGGCAATGACAGCAGGCCAGAAAACAGCATGGGAACTTCTGTCAGTAACTTGTTTATAGCATACAGAAACACAAATTATTAAAACTAGCAGAAATTCTTATAATAGATGCATTAAAAAGTGGGGGGTTTAGATTGCTCATTCAATGTGAAGCAGCACAAAGTTGCCAGCAGATCTGAGCTCTGTGCACTTAGCTGGAAGAAGGTTGTGGACACGAATGCAGTAGTTGATGTCAGATTTCTGTGTCAGTGTGAGGCAGCTGACTAACTAACTAGTTTGCCTCCATTCATGCCTTGAAATACTTCATTATCTGGACTCTTTCAAGCCTATTTTCTTGTAGGATAAACAAGCAAGTTTTTCTTGTAGAATAAACAGCAGGTTTTAGACTGTTGTGTCTCTTCTGCTCTAAGCTTTCGTATCCAGATCTTTCTTTGGTTCTACAGTCATTTTGGGTTAGTTGGGTGCTTTTAATCACAGCTCAGATTGAGACACTCCAGTAGCCAGTTCCCAGCCATCACTGGTGGTGAAACGAGTTCGTGCTCTATGGGAGTGGGAATGAACCATGCTGCTGCCTGCAGCTTTGAGCCTCTCTGTTGGAGCTCTGCTTGCGCATGTGTGGGCAGGAGCTGTGTGGAGCTGGCCTCACTGCTCACCCTGAGCTGTGGAGTCGTGGACAGACAGTGACGGGCACAAGGAGAAACAGCTGCTCTGGGCTTCTAGAACTGCAGCTGGTGCCATCTTCCAGGTGTTTGTCTCAGCCTCAGCTCTGCTGGAGCTCCTTCTCCATCAGAAAGCCCCGGTGTGGCCTCTGACAGGTGGCTGTGTGAGGAGCAGAGCTCCAGGGCTTGTGTCAGGATGTGACTTCTGTGAGAGCTGCTGTTGCTGTCACTGCTAGTCCTTTCACCCACAGCTTTAAACTGCTCTGCAGTCCAGAGGAGTCTCACTGTTTGCTTCCCTGGGGGGACAATCAGGAATTAGTTTCAGCTAAATGATTTCTCAGTTTTCTGAAGAAATGTTCTGTTAGTTGGAAATAGAAGTAAAATTTTAATTTCATGGTTGAAGTGATGTCTTCTGCTAGGTATGTTTTGGCCTAAGGGAGGTTCCTGCCTGTAGGAATAATATACTGAAAAATGGAGCATAAATTGTGAGATACTTGTATTTTGTGTGTGATCACTGAGCAAACTCATCCTGACCAAGCTTGAGTAGACACATAACAGCTCTGGGTTTCAGACCAGCGCTCTGATTCAGTCTGCAGAGGTGAGGGACTGGAATAACTAACACTGCAGGCACATCACAGGGAAGGGCTTCTCCTGGTGCTTTACAATATTTAGCCATATCCAGCCTGTGTAAGTTCCAGATAAAAACCATTCTTCTGGAGAGGGCTTTGCATTTGAAGTTTATTCAAAGTGGTTCAAAGAGAAGTGGATTTTTGTTTGTGCCTTATGTAAAAGGTCAGGGGGCTTTTCTTCTTGGACAACCAGCACAGTGCAGGCCCAGGCAGAGCAGGGGTGGCTCCAGGCACGTTCTGGTTTCCAGAGGCTTTTCAAGGCTGCCTTCAGGAGTCATTTTGTTTGAGTCTCTCTTCTCTCCAGAGAGTGAGTGGAAAGAACTTGTGCCCCTTTGGTTAATTCAGACTGGATGGTGAGCTTAAGGGGGGAGCTACCACTTTATCTTGGGCCCCTTCTGTCCTGCTTGTGAGAGCAGGCTCAGAAACCGCCACGGCTTTGTGCTCCGAATCCAGTGCCGTCAGTTTCAGTTGCATTTCTCCTCAGGCCCTGAGCAGCTGCCCAGCCTGGCTGGGGATGGTGCAGCTCCAAGCACAGAGCTGGTGCCTCTGCTGTTGTGTCAGGCCTGAGCAGGGCAGCAGAGGGGAGTCAGGTGTACCTCACACGCTGAAACACTGCTGCAGAGTTTCCCTGCTTTAGCTCGTGCCTGCTTTGTTCAGGACAAGCAGTCGCAGACTTTACAGTCTGTTTTGTGCAGGTGAGGCTCAGCTTTGGTTTGTTTTTCGCCAGAGATCTCTTGGTTTCGTAGCCAGACAGAAGCAAAACCAGCTTAAAACAGATCAGGGAAAAACCTCATGTGTTATCAGACTCTGCTTTAGTGTAATTTGAAACTATTTTGCTCCTGGCATTCAAACTAACTTTAAAAACTGAAAATGACTTTGCTGCTCGTGCTTGATAATCAAACCTGAAGATTCCTTGACAGGTGCTGCTGGTGTGTTGAGAGGATGAAAGCTTGATGTTATGTATAAAATTTTGCTTTTAGATCTGTAAAGGGATTCTTGAAAGTGCTCTGTAATTACATATTAAATGCATTCTTACAAATTGACTCATGTTTTTTCTGTATTGATGTTGTTTCCAGAATACACCGATGATAGTGCTCTGATTCCCAAGAACTCCTCGGTGATTGTGAGGAGAATCCCCATTGGAGGAGTTAAAGCTACCAGCAAAACATACGTTATGTGAGTACTGCAAGCATTCTCTTCCTGGGGGGTCAGCGTGCCCACCTTGTTAGTGACAGCACTCGCAGAGGCACTCAGGCTGTGACTTGCTCGTTCAAACTGCTGCTGGTGTTTGTTGTCAGGGGGAGCTTTCAATGTGTCTGTCCCAAAGGAGACGTAGGTGTTGGTGTTCAGACACCAGCACTGGTAACTTTATAGATGATTCTGTTGAGTTTGGTTTGGAGTTTATTTTTCTGAGATTCAAATTTTCTGAGATTCCTGTTTCCTCTACATGGGGAGATTCCTTGTAATATGTGTCTGCCTTTTAACAAAGGCAGGTACACGTTGTAGTGTGAACTTAGCATTTGTTCACGTCTCAGAAGAGTTTGATTCTGGGTGTTGGACTGTCACCTGCACTCGGGGGAGGTGGGGCAGGATATGACAGGTATTTTTCTGCCTCAGACCTAGGGGAGTTGTATAGTAGTTGTAGAGGAAAGACCAAGGGTTGCCAGCTGGTGAACCATGCAAACAAGGAGTTTCATTCCTAAGTGATTCCTGTGCATTTCCTAAACACACAGTATCTGTTTGAGGCAAGAGAAAAAGAGCCATACCCTAGAGGGTACTGGCCTTTGTGCAAGTACCATGAGGAAACAGTTAATCCTGTCCAAAGTCAAACCTCAGCAGCACTTTAGCACGTTACCAAAGGTACTGGTTACCTTTCTGAGTGTCTGAACCCGAGCTGGGATCTGTGCTCCATGTTTTAGTTCTGTATTTCTGAGGTTTACACCTGATTCTCTGTCCTTAGTATTGATTAAAATCACAGACAGTCAAATGCAATCCTGACTCCAGGATTTTGGCTGCATTGATGTTTTCATGCAGTCCAGATCTATAGTAGCTACAGCAGCTCTGTTGGAATGGGCATGCTTTTCAACCTCCTTAAAGCCATGCCTCTTCACCACCAGCAGGAGATATTATTAGCTTGTGGTTTTGCCATGTCTTTGTAATGTTGGTTCTCAAGAAAGTACCCTGAGGAGTTACAGTGTGTCTTGAACAAACAATACAGCAACATCCTGGTACCCATGAGCCATTTGCAAGCAAAAAGCCCCGAATGGATGTGCCTCTGCATGTAACCTTGGGGCACTTACTGCAGGAGTTGGTGCAGTGCTTCCCGGCTCTCCCTCGGGATTCTGCCCCCACAGCTTTGTGCCTGTAAACACAGCCTTGCTCTGGGGCTGGTTTCAGCTGAGCGCTGTCCTGCCAGTGCCCCTCGCCTGGTGCTGTAAAGCCCCCAGAGAATCAGGGCTGGCACCAAAGATTCTGTCAGTGTGGTGTGCGGGGATCAGCAGAGAACAGCCCTGCTGTGCTAGAGCTGAGAATGAGCCAGGCCGATGAGCCTCCTGCTCCCCAGCTGGACGCACTGCAGAAAGCACCGTAGGTGGTTAATGTTTGAGGACGGGGAGTGTCTGCTGGAATGGTGAGAGGCCTTCAGAAAGGCATTACTCTCCTTGCAGTAAATGGCTGGAGCAGCTATTGTGTGGTAATCCAAAGTATTTCCTTGTCCTTCCTCACCTTCGGGAGGTGTAATTGGGAGCCTGGGGGTGTTTGGCAGTGGCAGGAAGCTGAGACTCTCCATTGGCATGTGAATTCCCCAGCAGCCTTTGCATTGCTTCTGCTCATGGGGCTCTTTGGATGATGCGTGGATTGTTTGTTAGCTCTCTCAGTGGCTGCATGTGTGGTTCATGGTGAGGAGCATGCAGGTCCAGACCACCGAGTATGTGGAATCTCAGCAAGTTTTCAAATGTAATACATATTTCCTAAAATATTGTAACGTATTCAAGATTATCTTATAGCAAATTCTGGCAATTAAGACCTTTTTTTTTGTCACAGGACTCCTAAATCGCACAAAATCCTAGAAACTACTTTCAGGTGACATTTCTACTACTACTTTTAGTCAATATAGCATATGTAACATGTTTAATATTTTGGCACTTTGATGGCTAAATATAGTAGATCTCTGAACACAGTGCTTGGGTTTCCACAAAGCATCACTGTTCTAGCACTGTTCAGCGCTGCTGGCGCTGTTGTGTTGCCCCTTTGTCACGTGACTGTGTTTTTCACTTGAGCAGACTTGCACTTGTAGATTGTCACTGTCCTTTCGCAGCAGCTGAAGCCCCGTACCTGGTACCGTGAGCCTTACCAGGGATGTCCATGCTGGCCAAAGCTGCCCCGTGCTTTGGTGATTGATTATTTGAGAACACACAACTCTAGTACAAACTTCATGGATTTGATACTTAGAGAGCAGAGACAAAATGTCTCATGACTTCCTCTTGCACTGTTGTGTTCTAGATCTGTAAGTCTTGAGTAATTTGTGACAATGTAGAAATGTGATTTTGGGGAGGTTTTAGTTGCACCAAATGTACCAAGAGAGGACAGTTTATGTTACAAATAAATGTCAATGTTCACTAGAGTGTTGGAGCATAATGTGATGTTCAGGTTCTGGAATCTTTGTGTCGGGTACAAGTGATTTGTTTTAAATTCTGATCACCTTTATTTCTTCTTCTAGAAGTCGAAGTGAGCCAGTGAGTGGAACATCAAAAGCAGTATGTAAAAACACAATCTCACACTTTTTTTCCTACACACTGCACTTAGTTCTAAACAATGCAGCCTTTTATTAATTTGCTAAACGTTAACTTAATATATTTTCCAGTAAAACCTAGTGTATGTTGTAAATACATTGTATTTGATTCAGCATAGTAAAAACTGGGTAATGCCATCATTTGCAGAGTTCTGATGTGAATATTGGTATTTGTGCCTAGTAATGCATTGTATTTCATATTGAATATGCCAGAAGCTCTCCTGTATGACTCTGTGTTGTACAGATAATGTATGATCGTTTCCAGATCCTGTAGGCTCGAGGTTTGCACACTGAACATGGTGCCATGTTCTACATCTGTCTGTCTATAGCTAGTGATATATATGTTTGTATAGGTTGTTGTGTGCTTTTTGTTTCTTGCAATAAAAACTGTTTGGAGTGTATTTTTTGCCATTTTCACATTGTATCACTTAGCTTTTGTTTTTAAATACCTTTTTTTTGCCTAACGGTTTTTGAAAATGTTATCAAAAACCACTGAGAAATCATTATTGTGAAACTTGGTGCTGTTCCTTACTTTTGACTCGGGGGTTCAAACAAATACCAAACCCAGCATATCCCAGGTGTTTTCAGGACAGTTCTGTGCAGCTAAATAATTCCTTCTTATGTCCTTAAATATTTGGGTGTTTGTTCCTGAAACTGTGTAATTGAAGTGATATTGTGTGGGCCCCCCTGAGTACAGAAATGTCTTTAATAGCCTGCCGTGAATTTCAATATCGCTGCTACAGAGTGGTATTCTAAAGTTCTGCATTCGATCTCTCCCCTTTAATCTGGTAAAACACTTCAGTTCAACAGTTTGTCTGCAAATGACAATATGTAACACAAATTTTGGCACCAAGTTAGAGCCTGGGGCATTCGGGAGTGAAATCCCTGTCACTTTTCTTAACTTCTGCCTGCAGCACACTTTTGGGTCTGGGTGACTCCAGGGCTGGCTGCTGCTGTAACTCCCGAAGGTTAAGCCTTTCTTTAGTATACCACCACTTGGAATTCACATTTGGGAAGGGGGCAGCATTTTCCTTCAGGGTTGCAAACACTTGTACTGCTGCTGACATAATCCCACACGGAAGCCCGTGCCTGGCGATGGGCTAGATCTTGGTGTGCCACTTGGGTCAGTGCTGTGTGCAACTGTGCTTTTCCAATAGTCCTTAGAGTATCAAAGTACTATTCGGTGGGGTTTATTTTTTATCTTTATTTTGAGTATAACTGCTTCTCCTTCACTAGACTGGTGTGAGGCATTACACTAACCCTGGATCATTGGTTCTGATCGCTTAATCAGCTATTAGGATAACAACCTAGAAATTCCTGAACTCTGGGGCTGTGTTCTGGGAAGAATACAGCCTCTGGTTCCCATGGAAACAATCAACTTCAAATTGCAAACTTACTGTGCGTAGGTCTAAAACCACTAAATGTACCATCCGTAATTCTGTTGCTGATCGATTGCAATTCCTTTTGGAGATGAATGCCTCTCATTGCGAGTTGGAGTTAGTTGCACTGGCCCAGTGACCCTAGCAGTTAATGTAATGCATTTATGTAAACCACGGTTATAGTATTTGATCTAATTCAGATGGGTTTTTATTTCTTGAAAACAGTTCTTTTTCTTTTTGTTTACTAGCGTGTGTATAAACACAAACCACATGTTCATAAATAAAGTTAACATTCTTTTAGCCTCGTGTGTTCCCTGGCATGTCTGTATTACATTGCTCAGTAGCATCTTACCATAAGCTAACATAGATGTGTCAAAAAGAAAAAAGGAGAAATCCCAGAGTGGGAGGGAAAACAGTGTGAGTGAGAACTAACAGCAGGAAAGGAAAAGCAAAGCCATTCCCTGGTGTGCTCTGACTGTCCCTGGTCTGGGAGGGTGGAAGCCTTGCACCCCTCTGTACAGGCCCTCTCTCACTGGAAAAGCCCTGCAGCCTCAGCAGCTTCTGGGGCTAGAGACACAAAGAGTTTATGCTTAAAGCTTACTCAGGTCTTGGTGTGGGGGGATTGTTTGCCTTTTTTTTTTTTTAAACACAAATATTTCTGTATGTATTTCAGAGAGGAAGATGGGGCTTGTGCAGTTGAAGTAAACCACTAGGAGTCTTGTCAGTTATTGGTGGAGAGTAAAGCTGCAAAGTTAAAATCAGTTCTCTTTTTTTCATGGATCCACAAAAGCTTCTTCCTTTTAGTATTTTTTCATTGTCATACTGTTGTGCCAGCTGCCCTCCCAGCCTTGGCCCGGCTGAAGGCAGGGTGTGGGCCTTGCTGTGTAGGCTCGGTGCCTGGGGCTCCTGGGAGGCTGCAGAGGGGCCGAGCTGTGCTCGTGGGGTCAGTGCTGTGGGCACAGCTGGAGCCTCCCTGGCTGACCCTCTGTAGCCAGGCTGGCTTTGGGGAAAGCCCTGCCCTTTCAGTGTAGCACTCCAGCAGGGACATCAGCCTTTTCCTCCTCTTTTCTCTCCTCTTGCCCACTTGGCTTCCTGTTGGTTTCTGTTCAGTCTGCTGCACCACATGGGGGTTAAAACATCAGCTGTTGAGTTTAGGGTTTGGGGGTTACTTTTTCTAGGTTGTTTTGTTTTTTTTTACAATACTTCTGCAGTGTTATCTTAGAGTTGCCTGCAGATTCATGGAGATGTTGTTTCTACTTGACTGTTTTGAGGGACTGGCAGGAAATACTTTAGTAGAAATCTAAAAGGAAAAAAATTGACAAAAACGTAGGATGGTTGAAGGGTGGCCATGGGCAAATGCACTGATGAGTAGATTAACTATCTGTTTGCTGCTTCTGGTAGCTGTTCAGTATCACCTCCTTTAAGAAATTAGACTGTTGCCTGCAGGCTGTATAATAGCAGCTTCCTGAAGAAATAGAAGAATTAATAATTTATTAACTCTTTGTGCTTCAGTTCCTGGTCAGTACTAGACCATTTAACATCAGAGCTTCCTTGATTTTTTGTTTGTTTCTGAAAAAACACAAAATTATAGCTGTGCTTGCCCTGAGAGAACGCTGGTCTGCTTTTTCACGTGTAAAAGAGGGGCATATGGAGCATGAAGCTTCAAAAGCTTGTGCAGACCTCCTTTTGAACAGAACTAGGTACAAAACATTCTGGAAGGAAGGAGAGGTGAAACTTGTGGTACAGCTTGCAGTGGAATGAAGGTCTTTTTGTCTAGATCTCTGTGTTCCTCTTCAAAGACACTTTAGTCTCAAAGCCTCAAGAGCTCTTTAGTCAGTCATGCAGGAATGCTGTGTGTACTTTCCTGAAAACACAGAACAGGAACAGCTTAGTGCTGTGAGGAATCATCTTGTGCATGGAAATGCTTTTTCCCAGTCTGCTAAAACTGTTCCCTCGAATTCTCCACTACATTAGGTTGTAAAGGACAAGACCTTTTTTAAGGAAAGGTTTTAATCTCTTTGCTGACCTGTTTAGTGACTTCTTGGAGAGCTGTTCAGTTTTCATTGTAGAATTTTATTCTACATTTTTGAGCAAGTTAGAGGTAAAAAGCAGTGATTCAGGTATCTTTCTGGTACTGTTGCTAGCTCAGGTGCTGCTCGTGGCATGATAAAATTCAATATACTGCAGAAGGAACTAGATGGAGTTAACCTTTTTACTTGTGGCAAAACCGCTCTTCAGCACTAGTTGTCTAGCTTCTAGCCCGAGGATGTCATTCCTGAGAGCTGTTCCATAGGCAGCTGGGAGGAGAGAAATGGAGACAAAAATTCCAGGCTTGTGCTCTGAATCCATGTTTTTATCATCAAGAGTATGCTTTGCACTTTCCTTTGTTCATTTGACACTGGGCTGCTATTAAAGATCGGGTTTGGTCTGATTGCAAGGAATCACCTAAATTCTCACTGATTTGGGTGGTAAGGCCTGTGGCCTAGTAACATCCATGAAATCAGTCTTTCAGTTTTTATAGTCTACTGTCATTAGAAACACCTTGATAGAAATGGTTTGAGCAGTTGGTTTTTCTCCAGACGAAGCGGCAGGTTGTGGCTGCTGTTCTAGATTGGCTGTGATTGGGGTTTAGTTGGGTACTGACAGGAGGGGCAGAGTGTGTGTTTTGGGGCTGCTGGGGGTGGCCTTTGTTCCGACAGGCAGGTGTGGGTTCACAGAATCATCACTGTGTGCATACAGGAATGAGGCATTCACTGATCCATTTGCAAACTACACTAATACTATCTTACCTGGAGCGATACTTCTTCCTCAATTAAACCTAAATATTTTTAAATCCTTTTTAGCTGAAAATTGACAGCTTCCCATTACCCTTTTGAAACAGGTCCCTCTCTGAGATATTCTGAGCAATAAGTAGATCTCCAGTGGGGTGGGGTATTTTAATTTCTTCTCATAATCACGTAGATACTCTTAAGCCATCATAGATTTGGACTTTGTTTTGAGTAAATACAAGTTACACTGGGTTGGGATTTCCTTTGGGTGACACTCAGGGGGATGTAGTGCAGGCATTCAGACTGTAGTAGAGGTTAACTGTTGTTGTGTTTTGACTGTAGAACTTGAATATGTGTTTAATTTTTTGTGAACAGATTGATGACTCTTCTGCATCTATTTCTCTGGCCCAGCTTACTAAGGTATATATATATATATATATATTCTTGTCAAATGCTTAAAAAGTGTTTGCTTCCTATTTTTAAATTGATACTGTGACCTACAGGTGAATAACTGTTGTAATTGAAAGCCCCCTTTAATTTTTATTAACTTTAAGTATTAATTTTAACTTTAAAATGTGTGTATATTTTGATACTATCCTGTAAAGAGTAGTTCCCAGTTTGGGAAGATAGAAGGGGAGTACCTTATCAGCCTCAGCATAATGTTGCAGTATTACTCATCCTCAAGACACAAAGAAGAAGCTCTTCAGAAGCTGTTTTACCGTTTTTCATACGTTTCATTAATTTTGCGTTGGAAACTAACCCAGTTTGTACAGAAGAATTTAATTGGCTGTAAGTTACGGACATTCCAGGGGGGTGTGACCAGCCACAGGAGAAGCGGTTCTGTACCATGGACAATTGCATGGCCATTTTTGAATCCCTAGTCATAGTTACAGACCCATTCTCTGAATGCTGCACAGTTCCATAGATTGTGGGATCTATACAGTGGACAACCCGAGCTAATTTGTTTGAACGCAGACTGTGTAAATTGTGTAAATGTACCTCATTGTTTATAGGAATATACCAATGTGTATGTGTGGCATCTGAGCAGCTGTGACCTTTTGAAACTGTTGTAATGCCATGTTTTGCTCGGGAACTGCTTGCATTTTTGCTCACCAATGTGTAATTTGTCTGGGAAAGCACTAGTGACTGCACTGTGTGGACAGGCGAGTGCTCCACCACCAGTCCCTAAAGCTGCAGGCAGTAGAGTAGGCAGGGCCTGAGGCAGAGCAGCTAGTTCTTTGTCATCAAGATAAAGGCTGCAGTTCGTTTCTAGTAAAAAGAAATCTCTTCCCGCTGGTAACTTTTCCCCTCTTCGCTACAGAAATTAAATTGTGTACATTTGGCCAAAAAACCCCCATTATATCTAAATATCTGTAGTTTGGAAGGTAGCCACCCGAAGAATTCATCCCCATTAGTGCTGTCCCTAAATGTGTCCTCGGGTCTGTAACCTCATGTGAAGTTTTACTCTAAAGTGTGCAAAGCTGTCCAAGGGGTGGGGGTACACGTCTAAGCTTTTGAGGACATTTAAGTAGTTCAGAAAAATGCAGGAAAGTGACACCAAGTGGCTCAGCACTGTTACTCCCTCTAATGGCTCTAGTGCAGCCCGGCTCAGCACGGAGGCAATGTGTTAACAGTTCTCTGGTGATTATTACTATGTATGAAATGCCATATTTGAATTTTGGTCTATTCCTACTAATGTTTTGTGGCTTTTGGATGTGTTTTGTAAACCGTTTGGGTTCAAACAAATTAGTCAAGTATTATCTGTAAAGCTTTCTGTAACTGTGAATGGAAATGATTTCATAGTTGGCGATCCGGATTCTGTTACTGTGGAGAAACTGTGTATATGAAACAACCATTTAATAAAATGTTGAAACTAGTTGGTTGCTTTTGTGAATGAATGCATACAAAACCAAACCATGAGTGCTTGAGCTGAGTGATAGGTGCTTGAAGGCCCAAGTCATTTACAGTCACTCCCTTAGACCCTGCTTGTATCTGGACTAGTGTGTAATAAAAACATTTGAACAAATATGACTTAAAAAACAGCTAACTGCAGTAATTTGAAGGCCTAGTTGTGCAGAAGGTTTATATTACAATTTGTGTGTTAAAAGGACATAGTCAACTGGAAAAAAACCTGAGATAGTCTTCACTGTAGTTAAATCAGTTCACAGGAAGAAGTTAGGAGGGGAAACATGCAGTTTGCACTGCCTGCAGCTCCTGCTGGGCAAATCTCTGCTGAAAAGAATTTCGCCTTGCTGAGGGATTGTAAAATCCTTTGGTCCTTTTGGTACTTGTGTGTCTGGAGCTGAGTTTCAGCAGACAAACCTAACTGCCCCACCTCTGCAGTTCTGTGTCCTTTTAATACCACAAAATGTAAATAATGCTGCTTGTATCCATCTTAATTCCTTGTCCAGTGGAGAGCTTCTCCTGAATATAGTCTGGAGCTTAAAAATCAGCATAAAAATACTGGATATTGTTGTTTATCTACACATAGCTTCAGTCATCTGAAGGAAATTGGATTGGTTACACAAGTCTTGCTGTAAGGTACAAACAGAGCCTAAGGTTTGAGTGCCCAAGAGTGCTCTTTTCGAGGAGGTTCTCAGGCACATAAACATCATGTCATGGCATAAGGACTCCCCAGACCATCTTCAGCACAAATCTGTTTGGTATAAGCAGCTGCTCTCATGCAAGCTCAGCTAGTGTAGTGCTGCTCTTTACAGGATTGAATGAGTGGTGTTGTCTTGGGCTGCATGGGCTTAAATGTGTTTCTAATGTGTGTGTCAAATAATTACCTGTTGCACAGACTGCCAATCTGGCTGAAGCCAATGCTTCCGAGGAGGATAAAATAAAAGCTATGATGACACAGTCTGGCCATGAATATGATCCAGTCAAGTAAGTGTTGCTAACGTGAAACTTGTTCTTTGAAGTTGATGTAAAAAACTGTAGAGATGGTTTCTTTTAAAGAGAGACACATGAATCTCTTTTCCTTTTTTTCCCCAAAAACTTGCAGTTACATGAAGAAACCCGTGGGGCCACCTCCACCCTCCTACACCTGTTTTCGCTGTGGCAAACCTGGGCACTACATAAAGAACTGTCCAACGAACGGGGTAAGACTTGGGGGACTTGGGGGGTGCTCAGTTTTTAATTTTTATCTGGAGAGTTGCATAACAAACGTGGATACTCACAGTAAGAATTGTGGCTTTTGGTGTGAAATACGGAGGTTACGTGGCAGTGTTGCAAAACCCTTTGGGTTTAAGAACAACTTGGAATTGTAAAATTTTCTTCTCACTTGGTCAGAGGCACTAAATATTCCCATAGATCTTTCTCTGTGGACCCCTGTGCTTCATATATCTCAAAACAAGTTCCTCCAAGCCCTGAGTCCAGCTCCCTCTGAATTGCCCTTTGGAGGAGGAGCCAGTTTGGGGGGTTTCACCCTTAAGGAACGTGTAGTTAAGCCAGAGAATGTCAGTGAGTTCAAAACGTTGTTCCAGCCTCTGGAGCACCCTGGCTGCATTCGTTTAGGGAAAAGAGTATTTTAGTCCAACAACCCTTACACTAGCTGAGAGGAGAGGGTTAAAGGTTTTTGTGCTTAAAATTGTCATTGAATTCTCATTTTTGGTGTGGGTCTTGAACTACATCTGCCTTTCTTAACAGGACAAAAATTTTGAGTCTGTTCCCAGAATTAAAAAAAGCACAGGAATTCCAAGAAGTTTTATGATGGAGGTGAAGGACCCCAACACAAAGGGTGCCATGCTGACCAACACTGGGAAATATGCAATTCCAACCATAGATGCGTAAGTATGGGATTGGTTGGACTGCCCCCAAAAGGGAATGAGAGAAACCAGGTGGAAATGCACGAGTGGCAGTGCAGCCACATGGGCCAGCAGCTGGACTTGTGGGGAGGAGGCATTGGCACTGGATCTCAACTTCAAGTCCATGCTGCTGCCTGACACTGAAGTGGGGGTCCTGCTGCTCACACCCCTGGGAGCTGGTTAAACGTGGGGTGTGCTGAGACAATTTCTGCAGAACGTTTCAGCAGCATTTGTAGTGGGGTTTGTTCTCTCTGGGAGCTGCTTTTGCTTCAGTTTGTCTTTCCAAGATTTCATGTAAAATGTAATAAAGCAGCTGTTGGGCTGCAGCTCCCTCCCTCAGATATGAAGCAGGCTTAGGTTTTCCTGTTGCTATAAACTAGGAAAACACTTGTGTGTGCTGAGCACAGTGGCTGTTCTAAAATACTCTTGGTAGCCCTTCTGGTTTTCTACCTGGATGTCCTTTTTTGGAAGCTGTAACACAGACTTCTTTCTGTTGGAAAATGTCATTACTGGGAGAGCAGCTTTATCCTGAGCCTCCAATTTCCATTTGACCTCTGGCAAAGGAGAGCTGGGATTCATGTCACCTGATATGAGCTGTCAAATGTTTTTCTAGTCTGAACTGATTTCTTAGCTGATCCAATGAACTGGATAGTTCTGCAGGAGAATTCCTCCCTCCTTCTTCTTGTGTTAGGGCGATGGGAAAGTAGTTCAAACTAAACAGCTGTGTTTAGGAAGGCCAGTGGAGAGAGAGAATACCACATATTATCTTTCTTTGATAAAGAAAAAGCTTTCTTTAAAGCTTGGAAGAGTTTTCCCTTTAACTTCTTTGTTTTGCTTTCCCCTACTCTACTTCCAGGGAAGCTTATGCTATAGGAAAGAAGGAGAAGCCTCCCTTCCTACCTGAGGAGCCATCCTCCTCCTCAGAAGAGGATGATCCTATTCCAGATGAGCTGTTGTGTCTCATTTGTAAGGATATAATGACGGATGCGGTTGTTATTCCCTGCTGTGGAAACAGTTACTGTGATGAATGTAAGTGTTACTGGCAAATTTGTTAATTCCACACATCAAATTTGATCTTCTGAGAGCAGAAATAGGAGATAAGGAAATTGCTGTGTTAGTTCTGTTGAATACTTCAGCATGTTGGGAGCAGGGAAAGATTCTTCTTGTGTAGATGGTGAAAAAAGGCAGAAAGCTTTTTTCCCTCCTTAAGTTTCTAGTTAAATCCTCTTTACCTGCAGAAGGAAGAGGATGAGGGGAGTGCATATTAGTGCAAGTAGTTACACTATTAGATATAGAATGCATTTATTTTGTCCACAGCCCTTTCCCTCACACAGAATTATGTCTCCAACTTTGGGCACTTACTGTGGACTACAGAGACCTGGTATTGAGGCATTTCATCCACATGCTTCCCTAGAGCTGGTTAAAACCTCAGAAATCAAACCTCATGGTTTGTTGAAAGGTGTTTTATTCATTAACATGGAATGGCTTTTTGCTGTGCTGGAGTGGAAGAGAGACCAGTTGAGCTGTCACATGCCGGTCTGCTCTGCATCTTTACGTATTACCACAGTGAAATACCAACCCTCTCCTGTATGCTGGAAATTGTTGTAGAACTTCAGAGTGGTTTGGGTTGGCCTTCTGCTGGCCCAGGTTGCTCCAAGCCCCATCCAAACTGGTCTTGAACACTTCCAGGGATGCCACAGCTTCTCTGGGCAACCTGTTCCTCTGCCAGTTTTTTCCACTATAGAACATTAACAGCTTCATGCTTTTCATGCAAGGTCATATTTCCTCGTTAATCATATGCTTGTTTTTGTAATTAATGAGAACCAAAAAAGTTGACTTAGTTTGGCTATAAACTACTTTAATATTCTAATTATTCTCAGGTATTAGAACAGCACTGCTGGAGTCTGAGGAACACACATGCCCTACCTGCCATCAGACAGATGTTTCTCCTGATGCTTTAATTGCCAACAAGTTTCTGCGCCAGGTAATGTGGTGACTTTAGCCTGAACTCTTTGTTCGAAAAATTGATTTGTAAAGAGCTGAAAGGGATGAAAATATTTAGATCTCCTTAAGCAAGGCTGAACTCAGCAAAGCTAAGTTTACTTTTCAAATACATGATCAGTTTTTACAGAAACCTACTGCTCATTAGAAACAATCTGACAAATTCAGGACACGCTTGTGTTTAATGGGATGTCCTCACTTTCAAGCTGGGTGTTTACAGCAAAGTACTTTTAATGCAGAGACTCTGAGGTACC
Source organism: Motacilla alba alba (assembly GCF_015832195.1). NCBI lineage: Eukaryota > Metazoa > Chordata > Aves > Passeriformes > Motacillidae > Motacilla > Motacilla alba. Next base: position 15,918,467 of record NC_052029.1, read on the forward strand.
AGTCATTGATACCAGAGTTCCATAGAACGTGTTCACAGCTGTGTGTTAGCTGGCTTAGGATTAACAGCACTTACAGGAACACACAGTGATTTTCCTGTAGGCACGCTCTTGTTCATATTTCTACAGAAGTTTATTATCACCTTTTCAAACGTGTTTCCCTACCTCTAGGCTGTCAACAACTTCAAAAATGAAACCGGTTACACAAAAAGGCTGCGTAAGATTCAGCAGCAGCAGCAGCAACAGCAGCAGCAGCAGCTGCCGCCGCCACCGCCGCCGCCCCTGATGCGGCAGACGATCACGCGCACCCTGCAGCCGCTGATGCGGCCGGCCATGGCCCGCCAGCAGGACCCGCTCATGATCCCGCTGGCCTCCCTGGCCTCCCGCTCCGCCCTCTCCTCCCTGGGCCCCGGGCCGTCCATGGCAGCTGGGCTGCCCGTCAACCCCTCTTCGGTGGTTGTCTCCGATCTCCCTCCAGCCGTGTCCCTCTCTCTCCGTGGGGAAAAGCCGGATGGACCTTTTCGGTAAGGAGATCTGGAGGTAGCAGCAATGCAGAAGAAATCAAAATGCTTAGGTTAGATTTTTCTTGAGCTTTGCAGCTAGCACCCTAGGTATCATTGGTGACAGCTGTAGGTCATTGTGGAAGTTGTTCTGGTTTTACTTGGAATGAGGGCACTTCAGTAAGTAGAACATGTACCTCATGCAAGAATTGTCTTGGCAGTATTTCTGTTTGGTTCCCCTAGCAGTCATTCAGCGCAGGTTTGCCCTGAAGGAGGGACTGGTTTTGATATGAAGTGGCCAGCCATTCCCAGTATAGTCATTTATTTCCATCAGACCTTAGTGTCTCAATAATTTCTCCTTTATTACTGAGGAAATAATATTTTCATGCAAAAATCTGTTACCCGTGTTTAGGGTTACATCCTTTAATCCTGCTGCCTTGGATGCACAGAACCAGTGTGTCCAGAGAGCTGCCAGGCTCAGCTGTGCCATCAGTACAAGGATCACGATTCAAAGGAGCACAGAAACATTTTCAAATGGAATTTCAGTTCTTGCATCTTCCAGAGTTGAGGTTCTGCAAAGATTATATGGATTCTCATCCTTTCAAGTGCTGCTTAATCAAATATTTTTACAGAGAGCTTCCTCTCTAAATGCCAACATCCAAACAGACTCCTCAGCAGTGCTTCCTCTGGAGCCTGCCAACTTCACAGGTGTAAATCTGGTGAAGATTATTTTTAAATGTTTTTTTATTTAGTGAAATCAGCCTTTTCTCACCTTGGACTTTGTATTTAAAAATACTTATTATATTTCACTCCAGAGCAGTGTTTCAATAATAAAAATGTGTTGTTTTTGTAGGGATGCCGATGCTGTTTTGCCTCCTGCTCTGATGACTGCTGCTGAGCTTTCCAAATCTTCCCCTTTGTCAATCAGCAGTTTGTTGGAAGAGAAGGTAAATTTTATTTCAACACATACAATGGTTCTTATGTTCTAGTAGAGCTTATTTTGTGACTGTTTGCATTTATTCCCAAGGGCTATCAGGTTCCTGTGCTGAGACAACCAGCGATACCAAGTCTTCTGGGCCCTCAAGGACAATCAATACCTACAACTGGTAAGAAACTAGAACTTTAGAATTTCATGGAAGAAGTTGTCTTCAGATAAACTTACTGGGATTTTTTTCTTCCTGTCCCCGCTGCGAAAGGTCATCCAATGAGAGCTGGTGCACTTCGCAGGCCAGGCTGGGAGCTGTAAGTATTCAACAGAAATTGAATGTATTACTAGTTGTAACTGGTTGTAAATTAATCTGTAATACATCACTTAGACAACAGCTGATTTATAATGAAATAATAGTTGTGGAGAATTCAAGTGGTAATTAATTTTCAAGTGGCTTCATTTAAATTAACTTTAGCAAAGGGGACCTGTGCTTACAGTAAGATTATTGAAAAATAAAACTCCAGTACATAATTGAAAAGAAGATTCTGAATAATGAGCACTTTTTGGGAAGCCTAAATTACATATAAAAATTAAATGTAATTAAAAGATCAAATGGAAAAGCACCCTTTTGATTGCTGACTGAATAGGGCTGAAGAAATTGATTTCCCAATAGAAATCACCCTCCAACATTCTTTCTTTAACAACTTAGTTGATACTGACTGAGCAAATTATTGAAAAATTAGAGGCTGTTATTTTTGTGCCAGTTTCGTATTTCTGCAGTTTAGTCATCTCAAAGTGCCAAGCTGCTTTTTCTCATTAGAGAGAGGAGCCTGTTCGTCTGTTATCGCAGTCAGATTAGTCCTTCATTTGTTAGAGACTGGTTACAGCCAGGCTGTAAGGGTCATTGTTTTTTATAAAGTCTGAAAGATAAATCAAAACAAAATCCAGCATCCATCCCCCAGATTACCTAAAATCTCAAATCCAGTAAACAAGAAAAAAACAATTCAGGGACAAGAGCAGGCCAATGCATGGTGAGGCAGGAGCTCGGGAAACAAATGTGGGAGAGGTTAGGAGAGTTCTGAGAGGTGAGTTAATTCCTGCGCAGTGCTCGGAAGCCCGGGAGTGCAGAGCTCCAGGTGTGTCCAGGAGGGGCGGAGGAGCAGCGGGTGCTTGGCTCGTGGGAGATGGGGGTCTCGTGGCAGCCTCGCCCGCAGTCCCAAAGCTGAGTGTAAGGAGAGAAGGCTGAGGGAGCTGCTGGGGCGAGGATGTGCGAGGCGAGTCCGAGGCTCCAGGACTGAGTGTAGTCTCGAGCGAACAGAGAGCCGGAGACCAGTGAGAACCAGGAGTGCTCCCGCCGTGCTGCCGCTTCGCTTTCCTCTGTACGCTCAGGGCAGGCTGTGACAAACAGTGACACGTGTTTTTGGGTTTCTTTAAAGTTCAAATCGAGGACGCCCGCACAGTGACCGTGCCCAAAGGACTCAGGCCCCATCACTGCCAGCATCAGCACCAGTCTTTGTGCCTGTGCCTCCACCTCCCTTGTATCCTCCACCACCCCATGCTCTTCCTCTTCCTCCGGGGGTACCACCACCACAGTTTCCTCCTCAGTTTCCACCTGGGCAGCCTCCATCCGCTGGGTACACTGTCCCCCCTCCCGGATATCCCCCAGCTCCTGCAAACATGTCATCAGCTTGGGTCCCAACAGCAGTGCCAGCGGCTCATTCAAACACCATCCCAACGACACAAGCACCTCCTCTCTCTAGGGAGGAGTTTTACAGAGAGCAACGGAGGCTTAAAGAGGAGTAAGTATTTGGCTCGCTAACGTTGCCTTGTTTTCATGTCTGTATCGGGGGAGCGTATTGGACTGCGGTTACACTAAAGTGCATCCGACCTAGCAAAAGTGACGTAGTGTTTCTTCCAATATACTTTTTCATCGCAGATGGTAAATATGCAAAGCTAAACCAAGACAAATGTAATTCTAGAACTTTTCCTAAAACTTGTAGGAACTGTTTTTGCTTAAATAGGATGTTCACCTTTTGCATTGCATGCAGTAAACATTTTCTCATATTGGCCATGTTTTGTTTCTTGATGTCTTTTGTAATAAAGGTCAAACTATAATTGTAATAAAGGTCAAACTTATTTTAACAGGGAAAAGAAAAAGTCCAAACTTGATGAGTTTACAAATGATTTTGCTAAGGAATTGATGGAATATAAAAAGATTCAAAAGGAGCGTAGGCGTTCGTTTTCCAGGTAACTGCTTTACATGTCCGTAATGGAGAAGCAGATTGTCTAGAGGAATCAGGAGGAGTTCCACTCCACCTCCCTGTCGTTAGATGGATTGGATGATTGAGGGATGAGCAGTGACAGGAGTGTCATATGCGAGTTACTGGCTCCAGTGTGGCAGAGATTGCAGGTGACTGAATTAGGATTGGGCAGCAGGCACTAAGGAGCGCTAAGCATCTGTCTTGCTAAGGTGTCTCTGCAGTGGTATCCTTCACTGCCTGACAGCCCTGAGGAGGCCAGGAACAGAATAGCTGTAAGGGCTGGATTTTCAGCGTCTCGCTATTCTGATTGTAACCGAGCAGTCCAAGCAGTTTGGAGGAGATAGGTGAGAGAAATCGTCCTCATTTCTCCTTTTGACCATCTCATGTGGATACATGAGATGTTTGAACCTGGACTGCAGACTGGGGGCTTTCACTTGTAGGGTAACATTGTTAAATTTTTCGTGGGAATTTAAAGCTCAGACTTACTTGTGAAGAAATCTGAAATTGGTGAGGGACTTGGAGAGGAGGAATGATGCTAATGAACATATGAATCATGTGAAATGATTCATTAAAAAAACTGTAGAAGGAAAACCTGAGGGTAGCTGCTGTTTTCTGTCCCCAAAAATCCCTTGGGCAGAAGCAGTTGTTAGCAGTGCTGTCAGGAGCTTTCCCAGAGTCATGGCACTGGGGCATGTGACTAGAGACTGAGGTTAGAAGCTTTTAGATGGGATTTTTCTTGCAATGCAGTCACTTGCCTTGGTTAGAGCTGAAGGGATGTGCAGGACATTTTTGAGACACCTGCCTGGCAGTGTGAATTCCACAGGCCTGTCTGTAGGTCCTTTGCAGTATGAGGATCGTGCATCTTGTCCAAATTCCCCAAAAAAAGGGTGCAGTTAATGGACCGAGCTGGTATTTTGACATTGGGCTTTGCTGTCTTCAGGTTATGTGGTGTTTTCTCGGTGTGATTCTGCACTGTAGCCACTCAGATTTGCTCTTTTTTCATCTTACTGCAGCAAAAATGATTTGCACTGCATGTGGTTGCCGAGTAGTGACAAATGTGCGTGTTCCCGTACCAGCAGAGGCCAGTGTAACCACCTGAAATCTGTCCGTAGCTCTGGTAGCTCATGTGATAGAGTGAGTGGAAGTAGACTGACCCTTCTGTGTGCTCTGACACTAACAAAGCAGCAGCTGTTCTGTCTTGTGAGCAGAAACTTTTACGTGTTATCAAGTTCTTCAATTTGCAGTAGCTTTATGTCAGCAGCTGAAAGAAGCTTTGACATAAGCATGTGGAGAGGAAAGAAAAAATAAATGTGGGAGGAGAAGATTTGAGGAGAAAGACTGTTTGGAATTAACTTCATCTGGTTTTTTTGTTGTGTTTTTTTAAGGTCCAAGTCTCCCTATAGCGCTTCATCTTACTCTAGAAGCTCATACACCTACTCCAAGTCGCGCTCAGGTTCGTCGCGCTCCCGCTCCTACTCGCGCTCCTTCAGCCGCTCCCACTCCCGCTCCTACTCGCGGTCGCCGCCCTATCAGAGACGAGGCAAAGGGAAGAGCCGGAACTACCGCTCGCGCTCGCGCTCCCACGGCTATCACCGCTCCCGCTCCCGCTCGCCCCCCTACAGGCGCTACCACTCCCGCTCCAGGTCTCCGGTGTTCCGGGGCCAGTCCCCCACCAAACGGACGGTGCCGCAGGGCGAGGCCGAGCGCGAGTACTTCAACCGCTACCGAGAGGTGCCCCCGTACGACATGAAGGCTTACTACGGCCGCTCGGTGGACTTCAGAGACCCCTTTGAGAAGGAGAGATACAGAGAGTGGGAGAGGAACTACAGAGAGTGGTACGAGAAGTTTTACAAGGGCTATGCCGTGGGCGCTCAGCCGCGGCCTCCGGTGAGCAGAGAGAACTTCTCTCCAGAACGGTTCGGCCCACCTGGGACCAGACGAGAGAATTCGCCGTATGCTCGGGGACGGAGGGAGGAGTATGCTGCTGGGCAGAGCCACAGGAATCGTAATGTAGCTGGAAACTACCCTGAAAAGCCCGGGAGAGAGAGCCATGGCATCAAAGATCCTACAAAATCAAAAGAGAAGGAGGTGGAAAATCCACTGGGAGATGGCAAAGGCAATAAGCATAAAAAACACCGGAAGAGAAGAAAAGGGGATGAGAATGAAGGATTTCCCAACGTCGAGCTGTTAGAAGGGGCAAGAAAACCAAGAGAGCCAGTTCCAGCAGAAGATGCTAAAACAGACTCTCTGTTCATGCTGCCAAGCAGGGATGATGCCACCCCTGTAAGGGATGAGCCCATGGAAGCGGATTCCATTGCTTTCAAGCCGGTGTCTGAAAAGGAGAAAAAAGAGAAGGATAAGCCAAAAGCAAAGGTTGAGAAAACAAAGCGGAAAGTAGAAGTGGCATCTGCTCCCAAGAAAGACAGCGTAGCAAAACCAGCTAAAACTTCCCAGGAAAAGGCGGACCCCGATCGCGAAAAATCTCCTCGAACAGAACCTCCTGTGAAAAAAGTCAAGGAAGAGCTGCCAAAGACAGACAGTGTTAAATCCTCTTCCTCTCAGAAGGATGAGAAGGCTCTTGGTACACCACGGAAGGCTCATCCCAAAGTGACGAAGGATCACCCAGAAACCAGACCAGCCAAGGAGGAGAAGGCAAAGAAAGAACATCCTAAGGAAGCCAAGGCAGAGAAGCCCTCCAGCAAGGAGGAGAAGTCAAAGAAACCTGCTGAGAAAAGCAAACTTTCTGATGCCAAACTTGAGAAAAGGAAAAGAAAAGCAGAGGAAAAGGCTGATAAAGAACATGAGGCCACTTCTGCAAAGGCCTATAAACCTGAAACTGCAGAATTGAAAACATCACCCAAGGGGAAGGCTGAGCCCGAGGGGGAGAAAGGAGAGCGGACGCCGGAAAAGGATAAAGCTGCTTTTCTTAACAACCCGTCCAAAAAGATTAAACTTAACCGAGAAACTGGAAAAAAGATTGTGAGTGGAGAAAACGTGCCACCTGGAAAAGAAGGTGTGGAGAAACCTGAGCCCAGCAGCAGCAAAGTTAAAGCGGAAAAGACAAAGGGAAAAGCAAGGAGGAAAGTGACGGCAGCTGATGGCGCTAGCTCGACTCTTGTGGATTACACCAGGTACCTCAGGCAGTTCTTTTCCTTTTCTTTCTTTCCTCCTCCCCCCCTCCCATTCTTTATGGTGCTTAAGGAAAGGAACTGCTAAATTTGTGCTAAACAAGGGAATAATCCATGATCTTTCTTATGAGACTGCTTGGGTCAAACTCAGCTGTTGTTAAGGAAAACGAGCAGTTTGAACTGCACAGGAAGCTGGTATGGTTCATTCATTGGTGATGCAAACTCAAAACATTTAAGACATTTGTTGAAGACTTTAGATAGTGTCTTGGTTATCTAAAAAGCTTTTAAAAAGTCCATTTTTCTAAGGAAGAGCTGGGGCACAAGGATAAAACTTTGCCTGTCTGTACCTCTCCATAATTGCTTGCTTTCATGTTGAAAGAAGAATGGATATCTAATTTATCTGCCATTGGGAGAAATAGGACATGAAGGAATTACCAGATCAGACAGTCCCCAATCTGATAATCTTGTGTCTTTGTTAATTAAATATATAGTAGCAAGATACTAAATTAATTGATTGCTCATAATCTCAGCCAGTGGACTCAGCCTTTCTCTTGTCTGTTCCCTTAATTGAACATCCTTGAGGAAAATGCTGAGGCTTTAGAATTGAAACACAAGCCAGTTTATAAAATGTTCCCAAAACTGGCTGTTTGTGCATCCCATTACTAATGTCCGTGTTTTTCCTCCCAGCACGAGTTCCACTGGGGGAAGCCCTGTCAGGAAGCCTGAGGAGAAGCCAGACACCAAACGAACTGTCATTAAGACCCTGGAGGAGTATAACAATGACATAACAGCCCCTGCTGAGGATGTCATTATCATGATCCAGGTCCCTCAGTCCAAGTGGGATAAAGATGACTTTGAGTCTGAAGAGGAAGACATCAAATCCACCACCCAGGTGCCCCCAAGTGTAGGAAAACCCGCCAGTGTTATCAAACCTGTGAGTGCAAAGGCAGCAAACCCCCTCAAACACACTGAAAAGGAGACAGAGCCTCTGGAGAAAATACAGAAAGCTGCAAAAGAGGCAAGTTATGAAAGCACCCAACATGATGCCAAGAGTTCAAAAAGTTCCGTGTCGAGTGAAAAAGGTAAAACCAAAGACCGGGATCATTCTTTGTCAGACAAGGACAGTTCTGAGAAGAGGAAGAGCAGTGTTCAGCCAGAAAAAGAGCACTCGGAACGCACAGCTGACCAAGGAAATGGAAAAACTGTATCTCAGTCTTCTAAAGACAGCAGATCTTCAGAGAAGCATGAGAGTGGCCGTGGCTCCGCTGCGAAGGACTTCACTCCCAACCGAGACAAGAAGTCTGACCACGATGGCAGCAGGGAGCATTCGAGTTCCAAGCGCAGAGACGAGAAGAGTGAGTCGGCACGGAGGAAAGACTCCCCATCCCGGATCAGAGACTCCACAGCAGCACAGAAGAGCAAACCCAGAGAGGAGCGCGTGGAGGCGCCCAAAAAGGGCCCCGCGGAGGCCAAGAGGAGCAGCTACAGCCCCCCGCGGGAGCGCAAGCCCGCCGAGCACAAAGCTGCGCACGACCCCAAGCGCCCCGCTGAGGAGCACAAACCCCCAGATAAAAACGCGGGCAAAGAGAAGGAGAAAGAGAAGGAGAAGGAGAAGCACGTACCAGAAGTCAAGAGCAATAAGGAGAAAGAGGCAGGTGGGAATAAGCCACCGGTGAAGCAGGACTCGCCAGAAGTTAAAGCGGAGAAGGAGAGCGTGGCGGGCCAGGGCGACAAAGGCGCGGCGAAGCCAAAGCCGCCGGCGAGCAGCAGCGCCGCGCGCCTCTCGTCCGACCTCACCCGCGAGACCGACGAGGCCGCCTTCGTGCCAGACTACAACGAGAGCGACAGCGAGAGCAACGTGTCTGCAAAGGACGAGGAGGCTGCCGGGAAAACCCCCAAAGAGGCCAAGGAGAAGGCTGGGGATAAGGCGAAGGAGGAGGCGGCGGCCCCGGCTCCCGCCGAGCAGCCGGAGGCGGGCAGGAGCCAGAGCCAGAGCAGCCCCAGCGTCAGCCGCAGCCGCAGCCACAGCCCCTCCGAGAGCCAGACGCGGAGCCACAGCAGCAGTGCCAGCTCAGGGGAGAGCCAGGACAGCAAGAAAAAGAAAAAGAAGAAAGAGAAGAAGAAGCACAAGAAGCACAAGAAACATAAGAAGCATAAGAAACACGTGGGAAATGAAACAGAATTGGAAAAGAGCCAAAAACACAAACACAAGAAGAAAAAATCGAAGAAAAGCAAAGATAAAGAGAAAGACGACCAAAAAGTGAAATCTGTCACGACATAAACCGACAGATAATGAAAAAATGACTTAATTACTAAGTCATCTGTATGATCTTTGTTAAAATGTAAACGATTCAAGCGTTGTAAATAATGACATGAAAGACCCTGTGCTGCACTTAAAATATTGCTGCTTGATTATTTGATTTTTACATCAGAGCTTTATAAAAGTGAACATTTTGTACAGAATTGTGAGTTGTGACCATGTAACATGAAAGGTTTTGCTGGGGCATCTTCTTTTTAACCACCATTAATTATTTTGGGTGGAGTTTACTGTACTGTGAAGATTTTCACATTCGGGTTTTTTTTAATTGCCTGGCAGAAGCAGCTGGTACCAGTTACCAAATACCAGCAGATAAAATGCAGAATACATTACAGCCCTGTTATGTCACTTTTTGATTACAATAAAAAAGTTTTCAGTAAATGACCCAATATGAGATTTGCAGTGGGGGTTGCACATGGGCAGGGAGCGTCCCAAGCCTTCCCATTCCTGGAAGTGTCCGAGGCCAGGTTGGGCAGGGCTTGGAGCAGCCTGGTGTAGTGGAAGGTGTCCCTGCCTGTGGCAGAGAGGTGGGCCTGGGTGGGCTTTATGGTCCTTCAACCCAAACCATTCCAGGATTCTAACAGTAGTGACAGAGGAAAAGCGTGGTGGGAGCTATAGTGTGGGAAAAGTAACTTACAGAGTGGTTTGAATTTGGGAAAACTGGCAGGACCTGCCCTGATGGAGGGTGAGGAGGTGCTGGGGTGGGGTGTGCTGCTCCGTGTGCCAAGGAGCTAGGGGTTTGTGGGGTGGAACATGGGATGTGGCCCCAGAGCTGCAGCCCCTCTCGGCGCTGGCCCTGGCTGCTTCAGGTAACGTCACACACGAAGCTGCCACATGGCTGCTTTCCTCTGGTTTGTTTGGAAGGCTGGTGTCCTTTGGGGCTGGAGCTCTTCTGTGGTCATTGGGGTCCCTTCCAGCCAAAACCAGCCTGGGATCTGGCAGCACACGTTTGCACACAGGCTTAAACTGCCTGTAATTTGCGTTTTCTCTCCCAGTGCTGCTCACCAGGTGTTGATGTTTTAAACAGAACTGTTAGGTCGGTGTGGGACATGGCAGTGACACCTGACAGCCCTGAGCCCTCTGTGATGTGTGGGGCTCAGAAGGGCAGGACAGGGAAGCCTGGAAAGGCTCTGAGCACTGACAGGAGGTAGAAAATGGAAGTCATTAGCTGGACAGTTTTAACGAGGAGGTGGCAGTGGGGGTGTTGCTCAGCCATCAAAGGCAGCACGGGGGAATGGGTGTCGCTGAGGCCACGATATCCCGGGCTCTCCTCCTCCTCCTCGTCCGTGGAAACGCCCCCGCGAGCTCTGCCAGCGCCCGTGCCTGTGAGAGGTTAAATGAGAGTTGAGTAATTAGCGATGGGGCGTTGAGGGGCGAAATTCCTCGGGTTTCTTTTCCGTCAGCTCGGCTGTCATGCGTCCCGGGCTGGGGACGCGGCCGGGGCAGCTCGGGCCGGGCACCCTCCGAGGGGCCGGGACGGGACGAGGCTTCGCGGGCGTCTGTCCATCCGCTCCGGGTGTTTGTGTGCGTGTGCGCACGCCGGGCTGCCGTCACCCTTTTGTGAGCGAAATGGCTGTTTGCTAGCAGCGAGCGGGGGCTCCTTGCCAAGCAGCCTAATTAACAGTAAGCATATGCAGATTCGCCTTGTTTTCAGCTAATGACAGCTGCGAACAGTCATTTGTCGGGCTCGCTGGCGCTGGGTTGGTGACACGAGGCCGGCGCTGACCGAGCGATCCGGCCGTGCACAGCAGCACCGCGGGCCGGGGTGTGAGAGGCTGCGGCCTCCGGGGGCTGCAGGGGCCCAGCCCGTGCCCTCGGTGCCCCCCAAGGGACCCCGCAGGTCAGCCCTGCCTCGGCAGCCTTGGCACTGCCCCAGCTGCTGGAGCTGGGAGCTGCCAGAGAGGGGATGTTCGGCTTTGCTTTGTTTGGCTTTGTTTGGCTTTGTTTGGTTTTGAGCGTTGCCAGGAGCACAGACATGTCGTGATGTTTCACAGGAAAACATAAATATGTGTGCAAACGTGGGTGACATTTGTGGTTCCCCAGCCAGCGGCCTTCAGCAATGCTCTGCCAGCTGAAAGCCGAGGCAGAGACAGAGGCGGGAATTCCCTCCCCAAAGCCCTGCCCCGGGGGCCGCTGGCAGCTCTCCAGAATCCCGGCCTTCCGAAGGATGCTCCCAAAACGAGCGTGTTCTCATTGGCTTCGTCACTGTCGTGATGGTGCTGATGGAAGGAGAGAGCCTTGCCCAGCACGGAGGCCTGAGCTGGTGGAGCACTCCACGCTGCTCGAAGGATGCAGGGAAATGAGGACATGGGGGAGAAGTCGCCGTGGAGATATAATTAAGTCCTGTTTGGCACACATCGTGCTGGTGAGCTGTGCCTCGGGGCTGGGACGCTCTCAGTGTCCCCACAGCCCGCCGGGAGCGCACGTGCTCGGCTCTGCAATCACAGGGTTTGGGGATCCCAGTCCTGCACATCTAACCCAGGGCACGGGGTAGGGGGGGGACAAGAACAGCTCTGCTCTGCCCCACGGGCATGGGGTAGCCCAAAAGCTGGGAGCCAGCCCAAAAGCTGGCCCTGTTCGTCTGCGTATCCTGTCCTTGGCCCTGAGGAGCAGGAGCAAACTGCACTGGGAAGATGAGCTGGGCTGGCACCAGCAGCCCGAGGTGAGGAGGATGCAGAGGCATCCCCAACATATCCCATCCCATCCCACCCCACCACTCCCTGCTGGTTACTGGCCACATTCCCAGCCCACCAAGCCCTCCGGCCCTGAAATGAGCCCATGTTCCTCCCACGAGGAGCTAAGTGCTCAGAAGCTTCTGCGAATATTTTGGAGCATTCCTGATTTTAGCTGGGTTTATTTAATTATTATTTACTTTGACTGAATAAACTGTTGTGTTTAAATAACCCTGGTTTTGCCGAAATGCTGTGGGGAGAAGCTGCTTTCCCTCCTGGAGCCCTCAGATGTGGGGTGCCTTCCAAGCCCCTCGCACGGCAGCGGGTGCAGCATCCTCCTGCCCCGGCCAGGAGCCCACTCCCTGCCCAGGGGTGGCACAGGGAGGGACACAGGAGCTGCAGGGTGCTTCCAAATACACCTCCAGCATCGCCTGTGGGGCTGGCAGGGCTGAAGGGCTTGGCTGTGACCGTCCTGCAGCCAGGCAGAGCCCAGCTCCTTGAGAAGTTTGTGAGGCAGAGGGAGCAGGGATCCAAAGAGCATCCGGGCCGTGGGCAGGATGAACGGCTGAGCTTGGAAAGCTGGGGAGAAAAGGGAGCTGAACTCCAGGGATGGAAGCAGTCGGTGAATATGGACAGCACCAACCCACAGCGGTGAAGCCTCAGTCCAAATCCACCTGTGGGGTTGGTTCTTGTTCATTTATTTTCTTCTTTTTTTATGTTTTAGATCGCAGTTAAATCCCATAGAGACAGTTTGGGAGAGCTGGGGGTGTGCAGCCTGTGTAAGGTGGTGGAGTGTCATCACAGACCCTCAGCTGGGTAATAATTAGCGTTGACTCCATGATTCACAGAGGGCTGATCAATCAGTTTATTATACTGTACTTATTAAGAAACCCATTGCTTTTAAAGACAGTTATGATACACGTGGACTGAATTGGTCCTCTAAGCAAAACACCATCACCATTGGCTAATTAAGAAGCCACCCTTTGGTAAACAAATCTCCACAGCACATTCCACGTGTTCACAGCACCAGGTGCAGCAAGTGAAAATAAGAATTGTTTCCTTCTTTTCTCTGATCCTCTCACAGCCTTCCCCAGGACAATGCCTGGGAAAGTTGTGCCTGTTGCTCTGTGGCCAGAGAGCTGCTGCCACGATGGAGCAGCCTTTCCTCGGGAGCAAGGGGCCCGGGATGGGCTCAGGGCTCTCCCCCTGCCCTGCAGGGTTTGAGGCTCCCACCAGGACAGAGACACACTTGGGACACGCTGCCCTTCCAGCGTGTGGGGCTGCTCTCTGCACCAGCAGCAACTTTTCCATCACTTGCTTTCCTTATTTGGTGTTTCTTTAATAATTAGTGGCAGATTTTGTACTTATGTTTGCAATTATCTGGATGCCTCTGGGACGTGTGCTGCTGGATAATTGAATCTCCTGGTCTGTGACTGCAGGGATGGCTGTGGAGGGGAGGCTGGAGCCCAGGAATGCTGCGCTGCCTGTTGGTGTCATGTTAAGACAAACTGAGCTTTTTAATTAAAAAAAAATTACTGGAAACAAAGCATTTTGCTTTGCTGTTCTCAGCACAAGCTTTGCTGGAGCCTGGACTAGAGAGAAAAATGCTTGATTATCAGTAATTAACAGGAGAAATTCTTTAACTCGATGCAGTGGGTCTCGGTGTGCCCAGCCCCAGTGACTGGCACCGGGGAGAGCGGGGCAGTGGGGATGGGGCTCCTGGACAGACAGATGGATGCCGTGGGCAGCCTTTGCAGGGTGGGCAGGAGAAGGGCCGTGCCTGGCGCCTTGTGCAGGTGCCAGGGCCCAGCTCTGTGCAGGGCATGTCCCAGTCCCCCCAGAGAAATCTCAGTGTGTCACTTCTGTCACAGCATGCGACATTGGCAGGTGGAGTGCCAGGAGGGGGAAAAGGAACCTCCGTGTCAGAGCTGCTCCCAAGGGTAAGTGCTAAACTGCTTGGCTTCTGAACCCTTCTAATGTAGGGAGATTCAGTGAAATCCATTCCATTAGCACTGCTAATTCTTGAGGGGCCTGGCAGGGGATCAGAGAATCACAAACTGGTTGGGGTTGGAAGAAATGTTACAGACCACCCAGTTCCACTCTCCTGCCATGGGCAGGGACACCTTCTGCTAGAACAGGGCGCTCCAAGCCTCATCCAGCCTGGCCTTCGACACCAGGGGCAAGGGGGCCCGTGTGTCTGAGCCCAGGGGAGCCACAGGGGCTGGGGCTCTGCTCCCCGTGAGCCCCTTCAGCTCTGCAGGGCAAGGACAGACCCACCAAGGGCACCTGTGCCGTGTTTCCATGGAGGCAATGGAAGAATTGGCAAATCATGCCCAGGAAAATGTACCCAGGGGTCTTGGGAGCAGAGGGGAACAGGTGAGAGGTGCTTGAAGTCTGATTTTAAAGGTGAGCTTGGTCGCACACGAAGGCTGGGTGTCTGGCCCAAGAAATGGAACAACTTCAGTTTCAGGTCCGGGTCTGTCAGGAGTTCAGGGGCTGGGGTCACTCCCATGGGCACCCCCGTGCTGGTTTGGGGGACCGAGGTGAGCTGGGGTGCAGGGCAGCAGCTGTGACCACCCATCAGTGACCCCCCATCCCTGGGGCTGGGCACTCGGCCAGGCCGGCACCTCAGAGCTGGTGCTGCCCCAGAGCTGCAGGCTGCCTGATCCCGGCGGTTTTCCTCCCCTTTCGGCTCTCCAGAGCAGGATGCTGCTGGCATTGCCCCTCCTGCCCGGGCGGTGCCGCTGGCAGCGGAGCCCCGGTGATGCTGCGGGAGCCGCGAGTGCGTTCTGCCAGCGGCAGCTCCCGCGTCCCCGCAGGGCTGAGGCAGCAGGGCCGGCACCCCGCGCACAGCGGGGCTGTGGCACGGCCACCCCCGCCCCGGCACCCCGCGCACAGCGGGGCTCTGGCACGGCCGCCCCCGCCCCGGCAGCCCGGGTGCCAGCGCCGCGGTGCCGGGAGCTGCCAGCGCCCCGCAGGAGCCCCGCTCTCCCCGTGCAGGGCTGACGGAGCCCGAGATGGAAACGGGCTTGGCGGCTGCCTGTCCCCCTTGTCCCGGGCTGTGGGGTGCGTGTTCCCCCCGCGGCTCCCGGAGCCGGAGCTGCAGCCGGCCCGTCCGCGGCTCCGTGTGCCGGGAATGCCGATGAGGGCCGGCCCCGCCCGGAGCGCGGAGCCCTGCCGGAGCTGCTGGCCGCTTAGCCGGGCTGATTGAGGGGGAGGAGGGCTGGCAGGTACCCACGGCCCGACCCCGACCCTCCCCGCGGAGCCGGGGGCTCCGGTTTTGCTGCGCCGCTGGATTTCCAGAGGGAAGGTGCTCCTCTGCGTTTCCCTGATCCGCGCATCAGGCTGAGCTGGGGTGGAGTTCCGGCCCGCTGATGCCCAGTGGGGCCGTGGCAGGTTTGTAACCCTGTCCCTGCGCCGAGTGTCGCATCCCTGTGCCCTGCCCGCCCCCGGGACGTTGTGACAATCCTGCTGCGGTCAGCCCCTGCGGTCCCACCCAGGGAAGGTCGGTCAGGAGGGGAGGGGGAGATGCTTGTTTGTGGAATTGCACAAGTGCACGTGCCTTGCTATTTTCTGCTTGAAATTAAGAAATAATGCAAAATCCTGCTCTCAACATGGCAGGAACGAGCCTTTGGAAGTGTCCTCAGCTGTTTCTGGCTGGGAAGACGAGACATACAAAGACATTTTTAAATACGAGTGTGCGCAGGTAGATATACCAGGGTTCTATGGGGCGGCAGGGTGGGCGCAGCCCGGTGGCCTGTCCGGCCCTGGGCATGGGCGGGTGCCCACCGAGTCCCTCCCGACCTGCTGTGACAGATTCCAGCTCGACTGAGGCACAAACACCGCCCCACAACAGCGGTGTGGATTTGGGAATTAACAAAGGACGGATTCAGACGGTGCTGGCGCCGCTCCAAGCGCGGGAGCTGCTGAGGAGCGTGGAGGTGTATTAAATATTCATCAAAATCTTGGCACTTCATTCCCATCTCTCGCTCTTCTGCCCCCTCCCCTTGAAATTATTTGGTCCTAAATGTTAGAAGCCTGGTTCGAAAATTATTTATTTCATTAACCCCTTTATAAATTAGGTTTTTACAACTAACTTTTTTAGGGCCGACGCAAAACGGGTGGTGGTGGCGCTCCATCAGGTGTGCTCATGGCGCGGGCCCTGACCCCTGGACGTGCTGGTGCCACCGGGCCGGCGGCCCTGAATGCGACGTGAGCACAAAAAACAATTAAACACAAAACTATCGGCAGGTCTGGCTGCTGCCTTCACCTGTCCTGCCCTCCTGGCAG
This sequence comes from Motacilla alba alba, assembly GCF_015832195.1. Classification (NCBI taxonomy): domain Eukaryota; kingdom Metazoa; phylum Chordata; class Aves; order Passeriformes; family Motacillidae; genus Motacilla; species Motacilla alba. Next base: position 15,934,560 of record NC_052029.1, read on the forward strand.
CGCGGCTCCCATTCGGGGAGGGAGCAGATCCTTCCAGCAATTAATTCAGCGTGCTTCATTAGCATGTCATTAGCATGTCATTAGCGTGCGGGGCACGCGCGGGCTCTGCGGCCTCGCGGCTGCGGGGCTGGGCCGGGCTCAGGCGTGAGGTCGGGGTGGCTGCTCCGGCCGCTGTCCGACTGTCCGTCCGCTCTGTCCTGATGCTCCACCCGCGGCGTGTCCCGCCTGGGTGCCTCCGGGGGCCCTTCCTCTTCCTCTGCCCCCACGGGCGCTGGGTGCGGGCGCTCAGCGATGATGCCGCTGCCAGCCTTGGAGCGGCGGCTCTCAGACAATGCGGGTTTTGTTTCGGGGCTCACCCCACGCCTTGTCGCCCGCCAGGGCTGTCCCCAGCGATGCCCCGCTGCTGCCCCGCCGGAGTGGGGCCACCCGCTCGCCCCGGCCGCTGCCGTGCGGGAGCGGGGCTGAATCCTCCGGGAAGGGCCGGAGGGAGCCGCTGCCCACCGTTAGGATGCGGGTCCATCGCCATCTCCCTGGAGAGCGGGGGAGCAGGGCCCGTGGCTGGCGGCGGGCGATGGCCGGCCCCGCTCGCACCCTCCGCAGGCTCAGCCGCCGGCAGCAATTCCGCATTTTCTGTCCTTGAACTAATTATTCACGAGAGCTCTTTGGGGCTGACAGCGAGAGGAGCTGCCGGCCCGGCGCGGGGCCGTGGCTGCTGTGATCCCGTATTTAAACCCGGAGCATTCCTGGGCCTCTGCGAGCCCTTTGTGCCGCTGATGGGAGCCATACGCGGCAGAGGCATCTCCGGGGATCCTCTGGAGCTGCAGAGAAACAGAGACAGGGATTCCTGGTGCTGCCGAGCACCCGCGGTCCCGGCCGCACGCCCGGAATGCGCGGCGGCAGCCGCGGGCTCGTGTCTGGAGTCGGGATTTGCCGTGCGGGGGAATGAGCTCCGCAGGCTTTTAATTGGCGCCGGCGGCCGCCCTGCCCCGCTCTCGCGTTTGATTCCATCGGAGGGACGGCGGCGGCGCTGCTGGAGGATGATTTTCCCTGCTGCTCGCACAGATTGTCTCTGCCCGGCTGGCGGCTGTCCCTGCGCTCGCCCACCAGCCCCAGCCCCGCTCGCTCCTCCGCTCTCCCGCAGCACTTCACTCGCGTTCCGGATTTCTGCTGGGTTTAATTGGCTCTGTTATAGTTTCATGGCAGGAATCCTGCTCCCGTCAAAACCTGCTCCTGGGGCAGGAGTGAGATGAGTGTGAGGGAGAGGATGGGGCCAGCTCGGCATCCCCGCCTGCGCTGCAGCCCCGTGTGCCACCTGGGACTGTGCTTTTCCGTCTGTCCAGCTCTCCTCGACTGTGCTTTTCCGTCTGTCCAGCTCTCCTCGACTGTGCTTTTCTGTCTGTCCAGCTCTCCTCGACTGTGCTTTTCCGTCTGTCCAGCCCTCCTGGGACTGTGCTTTTCTGTCTGTCCAGCTCTCCTCGGACTGTGGTTTTGTTCCTTCTCCAGCTTCTCTCACCCAAATGAGCAGGGCTGAGACCCCGCTCCCCCCTCACCAGCCAGGGGACAGCTGGGTCCAGACACCCCTCTCCAGGCACCCCCAGCCACTCCAGCGAGTCTCTGGGATGCTCAGCACACAAAGCAGAGCTCTCCCTTTTGATTTAATAAGTATCTGGAAATGTCATAAAAGATGTGATAATAGAATATCAGACGCAGGAAAATGAGTAGCCAAAGGCACTGAAAACAGGGACGAGAGCAAACGCAGTGGATTAAGACACTGATTCCCATTCCTTGCAGGTTCTCTGTCTTTCCTGTGTCTTGACAGACAGAAATGAATGCCCCCACCTCCCGGGAAGCGCTATCTGCCTGTCCCTGCTGCATTGTCACCACGGGGTGCCCACAGCCCTAGCAGCCCGCTTGGAGCCCATGCTTTACCACTTCCCGAGGAGAGGCTGGCTCATCCCCACTCCCGCTGCCACACTCGCTTAAAGGGCACATCAGATTCCACTGGTGGCGGCTAAATTTGATTTTTACTGCTCTAAGGTATTTCTGCAAACTAAAGACCCAATTTGTGCCTTTGCTTGGGCCATGCAACAAAGCAACATGAGCAAAACCAGAACCAGAAGGGAAAGCAGTCTCAGGGATTTTGGAGAAGCTGGTGGGTCCTGCTCTGGCTCTGGCACAGTGGGAGCTGGGTGTGGGGGTTTTCTTCCAAATGCAGCTTTGGAGCAAATCTGCTGCCAGTAAATTCCCAGGCCCAGCACAGTGTGGAGGCGGGAGCAGGATCAGCAGCAAGGTGATGGATGTGTTAATGTTTTAACAGGCCAACCACCCCATAAATAATTTGCTGGCTTCTGGAGAAACTGACCTGGTCACGACGGCAATAAAGGGCTGTCCCCTGGGCTCTGCTCCAGAGGTCCGCAATCCTCCCATGGAAAGGCTTAAGTGGCTTTTAACAATGTCTGTTTTATATTGTCAGAGCCCAGCGCCGCACCAGTGCCGCTGTCTGTGCAAGCAGCATCGCCTCAGCTCAGGGATGGTGCAGCTAAAAGCCCAGAAATGATCAGTGAGTGTGAGGGCACGGCTGAGCCCTGTGGGGAGCAGGGAGAGGCACGGCTGAGCCCCGTGGGGAGCAGGGAGAGGCACGGCTGAGCCCCGTGGGGAGCAGGGGCACTGCTGAGCCCTGTGGGGAGCAGGGAGAGGCACGGCTGAGCCCCGTGGGGAGCAGGGGCACTGCTGAGCCCTGTGCTTGCCCTGTGGGGAGCAGGGGCACGGCTGAGCCCTGTGCTTGCCCTGTGGGGAGCAGGGGCACGGCTGAGCCCTGTGCTTGCCCTGTGGGGAGCAGGGGCACGGCTGAGCCCTGTGCTTGCCCTGTGGGGAGCAGGGGCACGGCTGAGCCCTGTGCTTGCCCTGTGGGGAGCAGGGGCACGGCTGAGCCCTGTGCTTGCCCTGTGGGGAGCAGGCCCTGCGTCTGGAGCGTCCTGCTGGGGGCTCAGCTGGGTGGGAACCTCAGCAGTGCCCACCCAGGGGAGCAGGGGAGGGTGACCAGCCTGGGGGCTTTGCAGGAACCCACCAGGGACGGGTCCACAGCCACCAGCAGCTCCTCTGGGCAGCAGGAGCAGGTGGAGCCCAGGCTGCAGCCAGGAGGCTGGGCTGTCCTGGTGGGTTCAGCTGGGCACTGGCTGTTCTGCTCTGCACTCTGTTCCTCTGGTGTACTGGCTATTCTGCTCAGGTTTTGGGCGCTCCTGGGGCACCCTGGGTGCTCCTGCCATTTACCAGGTATTCCTCTTCCACGCTGGGTGTTTCTCTCCTGTCCTGGACGTCCTGACCCTGTGCTGTGTGCCACTCTGCGGCGCTGGCACTGGGAGCAGGGCAGGGCTGCTGCTGAGCTCTGGCTCCTGGCCTTGCCCTTGTGTGCCAGGCTGGTCGTGGCCTCTGCAGCTCTGCCCACAGCCTCCGAGGGATGCTTTTTGATTTCTCTGTGCTGCTCATCAGTCAGTTCCCAGGTTTTTCCCGGCTGCAGCAGTGTTCAGTCCTGAACACGAGGAGCTGGGAGATTTGTCCCAGAGCGTGGCTCTGCTTTCTGCAGCTGCGAGTAAGGGACATTCCAAACACTGGAGTCATTTGTCAGTCAAAATAGATGGCAAACGCCTCCAGCGGGGCACCTCCAGCACGAGGATGGAACTAAGAGGGAGACAATGAGGAAACAGTTCTGGAGGATGGATCAGCAGGGGCAGCCCCGCTCCAGCAGCACAGGGACAGCCTGGAGTGCCCATCCTCATCCCTGTCCCAGCTGTTCCTGCACTCCCACGGGAAGATGCAGCTAAAGAGGAGGAGGAGGAGGGTGGCAGTGCCCACCTTGGCAAGGCACTGGTGCCCACAAGGGGCCAAGGGGGGGACAGGTGGGTTGGTGTGTTCAGTTTGCTCTGTCTGGGCTGTGATCTGCACCCACTCTCGTGCTGGTGCTGGTGGCAGAGCAGTTCCCTCCCTGGCAGCAGGAGCGGGGGCAGAAATGCCGCCTGGGCAGCGACTGGCAGCACGTCTTGACCTCTGCCTCTCTGTGGGCACTGCTGAGCCCGAGCCGTCGCTGCTGGGGCTCCCGGCCGCGGCACACCCTCAGCAGAGCACCTTCCCTCGGAGCATCCCCTCTCCCCGTCCCAGCCACCAGAGGCAAGCGTGGCTGCCGTGAAAAGTAAATTTTACATCCTTGCCCCTGTTTTTGCAAATGAGTGTGACTGTCAGCTGCAGAATAAACGACACCTAATTACTGCTGGGGGGAGTTCAGGCAGGAGGGCTTGGCTGGGAGGGGATCACAGGGAAGCTCCAGCGCTGACGGAAAATGAGCAAGAAGGCGGCTGTAAGGAGCCATAATTACAGAGGACTGACACACTGCGAGCTGTTTATGGTAATGAAGCGGCGCATCAAATCAAATTAACCTTAGTTATTTAGCCCAGAACGCACCGAGGACTCGGCTCAGCCGATGCTAAACCCAAACCCGGAGCCGTGCCCGAGCCGAGGAAGCGTCGCTTTGATTTAGGACTCGTTCAGCGAGCGGCCGGGCCGGCGATGGCGAGGCGAGCGCGGGCGGAGCGGCGGCACGGGCGGCTCGGGGAGCCGGGGGGCGGCCCCGCCGAGCCCCGCAGCATGCGGCCCGCGGAGCCCCGGCCAGGTCAGTGCCCGGCCGGGACGAGGGGGACAGGCCGGGCTCTCTCGGTGCGGCGGGGCGGGGTGCGCTCCCGCGGCTCTCATTTCTCCTCTCTCCTCGCCGCCGAGGCTGCGGTGCGCGCAGGAGCGGCGCTCCCGCCGGGATCCCTTCGCGCTGACGGGTGAGTGACCCCTGCAGTTACCCGAGCGCTCTGCTGGAGATCCATCAGCTCTCGGAACCACGGTCCCTCTGCGCGCCGGGCTGCCGGGCTGCCGCCGCGCTGCGCGCTCTGGGGGCTGCAGGGAGGGATGGCCGCGCACCGGGGATCGCCGTCGCGCACCGGGAATTGCCGTGCCCCGGGGATGCCGCGCACCGGGGATGCCGCGCACCGGGGATGCCCTGTACCGGGGATGCCGTGTACCGGGGATCGTTGTGCACCGCGGATGCCGCGCCCCGGGGATGCCGGGCTGGCGATGCCGCCACCGCTGCGCCGGTACCGGCGGGTCCTGGGGCGTCCTGGCGAGGGGCAAGGGGCCAAGGCAGCTGCCGGCGGCGGCTCTGTGAACGGCGCTACGGGGCTGTCTGTGCCGGCGGCGTTTCTCAGCGAAGTGGGCAGGCGGGAGGGGCGCGGCAGGCTCCGGTGGCGGTGCCGGGCAGGCGGCAGGGGCAGGCTCCGGTGGCGGTGCAGGCTCCGGTGGCGGTGCCGGGCAGGCGGGAGGGCAGGCTCCGGTGGCGGTGCAGGCTCCGGTGGCGGTGCCGGGCGCTGCGGTCGCTCCGGTGCGGGCACAGCCGGGCTGGCTTCGCCAGGCAGGAACGGGCGGCGGTGGCGGCGAGCAGAGCTGGTGCCCCCGGCACGGAGCGCCGCGGGGAGCTGCCGGCGGCTGGCACGGCCCAACAGGTGGTTTTGAATTGGTTTGGATCAGGAAATGTTTGTTCGGCGCCCTGCGTGCCGGCGGGCGCCTCTGGGGAGCCGAGAGCTCCTCGGGAAGAGGATTCCTCTGCAGGACTCCCACTTGTTGGAATAGCACCAATTGCATCTCCAGGCAAAGCTTTCCTCGGTGTATTTCGGAGGAGTTTGATGCTTTTGGAGTACCTGCAGTCAGGACTATCCTGGATTAAACTCTTCCCAGGAACCTGGTGGTTCCCCTCCCAGATGCCAGATCGCACCCAGCAGCATTCAGTGCTGAACTGCCCTGCGGCTCCTCCCAGCTTCTCATCCTCAGCCCTGAGTACAGATGGGCACCCCAGGTGTCACCCCAGCAATTCCTGCCCCAGCACCGGCTCTGAGTCCTGCTCCGTGGTGGAGCATTGGATTTTGTGGTTATGAGTTCATTTCCATCAATATGAAAATGCCGTGTGAGCCCAGAGAGTTAATCACTACTGCAGGGGTATAAAGAGCAGAGATTTCCTCTAATCCCCTTTAAACGGCCTCCAAACAGGACTCAACAAAGATGACTAATGACAGACATGATTAAATAATTCAGTGGGTGAAGTCTCAATGGAAGCCCAGGTACAGCCTTGGGGCGCAGCTCCTCAGCTCACCCACGGCCTCTTTGCCCTCAGGGCTGAGGAAAACAAACTCGTCCGTTTTGTTTTGTTTTGACCAGAGGATTCCCTTTCTCTATGGAATGAATTTTTGTCTCTTTCAGCTAACCTTTTCCCTGCTGCCGCCAAACACCCTCTCCCTAATGGGATGCCGGATCCAGTTTCAGTCAATAGCCAGCTGCATCCTCATCCCTCGCCTGGTCCTGCCCCTCGAAGGGTTCCCACTGAACACATATCAGTCTCTCACCAGCTGACAACAGTTATGAAAGTCCCTGGAATTTCTCTGGGGATCTCTGGAACGTCTGGGGACCTTTGAAGGTGTCTGGGAACCTCTCTGAAGAAGGTCCCCTTCCAGGCCCATAACACACCAAAACCTATGCAGAGAAAAGGGCAAAACTGGGGGTGCCCTCCCCACAGCATTGGGAGCGATTAATGGGGCGCCCGTGCTGTCCATCTTGCTTTTGTTTAATTATCTTTTCTGTGTCTCTCGTGTCTCCCTGGACCCGAGCGGGCAGGGGTGGTTTGATGGATAATTTATGATATCCAGGTCAACACGTCCAAGTGTTGCTGCCTCATGATTTGCTGCGCCGCAGAGGCCAATAGAGATGCCTCGTGTTATTAATTATGCCAATACATTTTCCTGAGCAATGTGATTAATTAGCTGTGCACGGCAGGGCCGCGGGCCTGTGCTGTGGCTGCTTGCTCTCGGGTGGAAGTGGCTGGAAGGGGAGCAGGCAGCAAAATCTGCAATTGGTCTCAGTCCTTCTCTTCCAGAGCATTCGGGGAAAATGCAGTCCCTGACATTGCATTTTGCATGCCAGGGAGCCACGGGGCTGCAGGAGCTGCCTCTGGCTGGGCAGCTGGTCCAGGGGAATGAGCAATGCCAGAGGGACCACAGGATGCCACCAGCCCCTCGTGTTCAGCACTGCGGGGGGATTGCACTGACATGGCAGAGACTCCTCTGTTCTCCCTGAGCTTCTGAGAAGTGGATCCTCAGAGCTGTTCCTGTGACTCATCCCATTTTGTTTTGCAAGCTCAGAGTGCAGAGTCTGTGCTGTGCTGAGCGTGGTCCCTCACCCAGGGTCCGGCACCTGCAGGGGCACAGGAGGGCTGGAACCCATCCCAGGTGACAACCCCGATGCCTGCTCCCAGCCTGCGGGGTGGAGACAGAGCTCAGCGTTTGCAGCTGAGCCACAGCACGAAAATATTCACAGAAAACCTTTATTTTGGCAGGAGCCTCCTCAGCTTGCCAGGCAGGTTTACTCAGCGCCAGGGCTTCAGCCTCCCTGGCAGCCCTGCCCTGTGTCCTCCCTGTGCCCCAGTGTGTGCTGCCCAGCCCAGCATCCCCAGAGCCTGGCAGACCGGTGCTGCCTGCAGAGCTCTGCTGGCTTTCCCGTGGGGGTGATCCTGTCCCTGCCCCTGCCCCGGCCCCGGCCCCAGGGCAGCTGAAGCCTCTCTGTGTTTTGTCTCCATAAAGGTCAGAGAAGAGCCGTCGCTCCATGAGTGCCCAGAGGAGCCTCCCGCCCTGCGGTGCCACAAGACTGGGAACAGTAAGGCAGCTGCTCACTCTTCCAGACGGTTGCTCTGGGGTCGCATGGACCCTGGGTTTACTCTGGCTGCTCTTCCCCTCCTTGTCATGAGCGTGGTTTTGATGGTTTGTGTCCTCCACACCACTTAGGCCTGGCAGTCACACAAACCTCTGTGCTGGTGGTGGGAGCTGCCCTGCCCTGCCACTGATCACAGACCCTGAGCTGCAATTCCCTGTCACCAAGTTCTCCCTGCAGCAGGAAGAGCAGAACACGGGCTGAGGGGCAGTCCCGGCTTCCCAAACAGCAGAGCCCCTCTGAGTGCATCCAGCAGCCCTTTGGGCTGTTCAGAGCTCCAGCCACAGTCAAAAACCCTTCAGAACAGGAGCTGCTGCTGCAGAGACTCGGGGCTGAGTGGAATTTATGTGCTCTGGCAGCAGGAGCTCCCCGTGCCCTACCTGGGGAAGCACCACGCACACCGTGAGCGCTGCCAATTTCACACCCCGTGAGCTCGCCCTCACTGAGCTCGGCAGATGAAAAATGTCTTTATCAAGGAAAGTCCCAGGCCCCTGACTGGGAGCTAAATGTTGCTTTAATGTGGGCAGGGAGGGAGCCAGGGTGGAACCTGGGCTCCCCTGTGCGTCTGGCAAGGCACAGCACCTCCCAGAAAGGGACTGGCCCCTGGTTTTCCTGCTGCTGTGGCATCTGGAGAAGGCTGTGGCACTCGCCTTGGCCAGTGAGGTGGTGTGTTGAGCTCACATTGCCCCACGTTTCCCCAGGTGTGAGGGGAGGTGAGCCTGCTCCACAGCCCAAACGCTGGGCCCAATGCAGAGCTGTAAAACCCTGGGATTTCGGGAAGGGCCCAGGGCTTGTGTGTCCCCACAGCCAGGGCTCAGGTGTGTACCCCGTCACCCACGTGATGCTGCAGGTGTTCCTCTGCCCCTCTGTCAGGGCTCTGCTCCTCACCCGTGAGCCTCTGTCAGCCCCAGAACAGCTCTTCCTCCCGTTCCCGTGTCCCAGCACTGCTCTGCAGCCATGTCCCCAGGCCAGGACCCCCCTGAGCTGCAGGGAACCCCCCAGAGCAGCGCTGCTTTCTCTCACCACCCCCGGGCACAAGCCTTGGTGATGGCCGTGGCTCACCCCAGCCTCCTGACACCGTGGCTCCTGGGGGAGTCTCACGAGTGGCCGTGGGCACACGGGCCTGTGTGTGGGCACCTGTGTGTGGCACACAGACCCCCGCGTGCCCACCCGTGTGCAGTACAGGGACCCCTCTGTGCCCACCTGTGTGTGGTGCAAAGACCCCTGCGTGCCCACCTGTGTGCAGTGCACAGACCCCCGTGTGCCCACCCGTGTGCAGTGCAAAGACCCCTGTGTGCCCACCCCCGTGTGGTACAGGGACCCCCCCCCGTGCCCAGCCGAGTGCCCACCTGTGTGCAATACACAGACCCCTGTGCCCACCTGTGTGCAATACACAGACCCCCGTGTGCCCACCCATGTGCAGTACAGGGACCCCCCCTGTGCCCACTCGTGTGCGGTGCACAGACCCCTGTGTGCCCACCCGTGTGCCCAGGGACCCCCCCGTGCCCAGCTGAGTGCGGTACAGGGGTGCACAGGGACCCCCCCGTGCCCAGCCGAGTGCCCACCTGTGTGCATGCACAGACCCCCGTGTGCCCACCCATGTGCGGTACAGGGACCCCCCCTGTGCCCACTCGTGTGCGGTGCACAGACCCCTGTGTGCCCATCCCTGTGCGGTACAGGGGTGCCCAGGGACCCCCCCGTGCCCAGCCGAGTGCGGTACAGGGGTGCACAGGGACGCCCCGCGCCCAGCCGAGTGCCCCAGCAGCCGCGGGGCTGTGCGGGGTCGGCTCCTCCGCGCTGCCGCGGCCCCAGCGCGCCCTGGCTTAGGGGGCATTCCCTCCCCAGGGCCCTTCTCCCGCTCTTGTGCCTTCCCCCAGGGGCAGGCGCCAGCCCCGCAGCCCAGACCCTCCCCCGGCTCATCCGGCCCCACCGCCTGCCCGGGGCTCTGTGATTATCCCGCACCCCTGTAATTAGCTGCTTAGGCTGTGATTGCCCCATTGTCCGCTGGATGGGTTTAATCATTCTTTTCTCCTACAGTGGCAATTTTGTTCCAATTAATTATTTCAGTTTGAACAGCAATAGCTGGTTGAGTTTGGAGAGAAATTAAAAGGGTAGGGAAGGATAATGAGGAATGAGCTAACTAGGGAGAGGTTGCAGACAGGGCTGCACGGGTCCCTGCTTCCCTCCCAGCCTCTTGCTCTCTCCCCGGGGAGCTTTAGAGAGCTGGAAACGCTCATGGGAGGGAGCTCAGAGAGCCCTCACCCTGCCGGGCTGGCCCGAACGCTGCCATAAAACACTGACACATCACCTCGTGTCCCTCACCGGCACGACAGGATCACCCAGCGGCGTGGGTGACGTCCTCAAGGTGGTTTTGGGCAAGATTGATCTGGATTTCTAAAAATTTAAGAGCAAATAAATTTAGGGTTAGCCAGGGTTTTGGAGGGAGTGAAAAAACATTAATGCCTTTCGAGATTTACAAAAATGCTGCCTGGGAAATTCATGTATAATTCAATGAATTCCGGAGCAGTTTGAATATTTAAATTATGTATGGTCAGAGCGACAAAAAATCCGCATTTCTGAGAGCCCCCCAGACACAGCCCTGCCCAGCGCCCCCTCCCCAGAAGGCAGCTCCTGCCTCTGCCCTGCCGGGGCTGCTGAGCCTCGTAGCTCGGAGGGAATGGAGTCCGGGCGCGGCTGCTGCTCCCGGCCCGGCTGCAGCGCGCTGCCGGGGCTGGGCACGGCTGCCCCCCGCCCTGGCGAGGGCTGCTGGGCACGGCGGGGGCACCGGCCCGGGGAGCCGAGCCCGCAGCGCGACACGGAGCACCTCGGGGCCTCATCCCCTGCCGCCGCCCCTCTCGGGGTCTCAGGGGCTGCTCTGGCCTCGCTGCACCTTCCCCCAGGTTCGGTCCCATCCTTCAAACCCCCTGGATGCGTCCGCGTCCTCTCGGCTCCAGGAAAAAAGGGAAAATGCCGACAAACCGCTCCCCCCGCCGCTCCCTCCACCCTCTCTCCAGATGCTGTAAATTTTCATTAGGACGCTGTAATTTAATGATCTGTTCCCAAGAGGAAATTAGTCTTCAATTTACCCAAACCTCCCTGTTAATTTAAGCGGTATAGCGGGGAGCTCCTGCCGTCCTGCGGCCCCGCTGCTCCTCCCACCGGGGAGGGACAGGTGAAGGGGACAACTCTACCCGTGCCCTAAAATCCCTCGGAAATCCCTCGGAAATCCCCCATCCAGGCCTGCAAACGTGTTCCTGGGAGCAGGGAAAGCAATCCCTCCCGAAAAAAGAGTTTATTCGGAACCTGGCACACTCCAGCCCAGCTGGAGTACCCCATCCCCGCGTGGGGCTGCCGGTGTTCCTCTCCCCCTCCGGCAGGGCTCTGGCCCCTCTGGTCGCTGCTGCAGCCTGGGAGAGGCGGAAGGTGCTGGGCTGGCTGCGATGTGCCGGGTGAGCCCCCGGTGCTCCCCCAGGAGGCGGCTGCCGCCAAACCCTCGGGGCTTCCAAGCCATCAGCGGCTCCGCAGCATCCTCGGCAGAGCTCCCCCCGCTGCCCCGGAGCATCCTCGGCAGAGCTTCCCCCGCTGCCCCGGAGCATCCTCGGCAGAGCTTCCCCCGCTGCCCCGGAACATCCTCGGCAGAGCTCCCCGTGCTGGGCAAACCCCCCCGGGGGAGGCAGGGCCAGGGCTCCGGGCTCTGTGCCTGCCCCCGGGGGTCGCCCCCTCCTCAGCGCTCACTGGGGGGCTCGGGGGGGCTCTGCTGGTCGGGAACTGCGGCAAAGAGCAGGTGCTGGGAGTCTCCGTGCGGGGAAAGCGCTGCAAGAGGAGCTCATTGACTTGGGAAATCAGGTCCAGAGGGCTCATTGGCCTGAGATCAGTTCACTGTTTCTTCTGGTAATGTGGAAAATGAGGGAGGGGGGTCCCAGCCTCTCCCCAGTGACTGGCTCTGTGATGCACCCCTTTCTCATTCACGTTCTCTCCCTCAGGTTGCCTTTAATGCTGTTTCTTTTCCATGGGCCCCAAGCCCAGCCGTGTGGAGCGTCCGTGACCCTTCACTCCCGCAGCTCTGCACCCGCGGGACAGGGCAGATCCGGGGCAAGCTCGTCCAGCCTGGCCCTGCAGGGGTGTCTCCAACGCGCCCTGCCCAGGCCCAGCTGGTCCCTGCACGCACTGCCAGGTGCTGCTGGGTGCTTGTTCTCAGATCCTGGTGTCCTGCAGCAGCAGGTCTGTGTCCCCTGCTGTCCCCTCGCTCTGCTCCTGCTGTGGCTCTGTGGCTGCTGGGCAGAGCTGCTCCAGGGGCCAGGAGGGGCTGATCCCGCTCTGGCACAGCCCCTGACTCTGCTCCAGGGCTCAGGAGGGGCTGATCCTGCTCTGGCACAGCCCCTGACTCTGCTCCAGGGCTCAGGAGGGGCTGATCCTGCTCTGGCACAGCCCCTGACACAAGGAGGGGCCAGGCGCCGCTGTGTGGAAGGCTCCGGTGTCAGCTGAAGCTTTACTGGATGGTTTCCCTCGGTTTCTGAGCAGGTTTGGGGCCGAGGCGGCTGAGGCACACCTGAGCACAGGACACTCCTGCAGCCCCACAGCCACCCCGGGGCTGGCAGCGCCCGCGCCCTGTGCCTCGCTCTGCTCATGAAGGCAGAGCTGTCAAATCCCAGCAAGGATTGGAGGGGGAGTCTGGAGCCATCCCCTGCCAGTGTGCTCCCCTGGCCCCAGCCACGGCAGGGAACGAGGCTGAGCTCTGCCCCTGGACGCGGGAGGAAGATGAGGATGAGGAGAAGAGGATGAGCAGAGCAGGACGAGGGAGCAGGCCACCCTTGGGGCTCCCTGGAGCTGCTGGAGGTGAGGGCTTGGCCATGGGGCTGCTGAGCCACCAAAGGAGTCCCCAGCACCCCTCCCAGCCCCACTGCACCTCCTGATCCCCCCAGCCAGCCCTGCCCCAGATGTGGTTAAATTGGAGGGGAAATCTATTTCCTGTTACAAAAAAAAAAAAAAAAAACAAACCAGGGGAGCAAAGTCAGTGTTAAATATAGAGATATGATATGTAAATGAATCTGACAACTGAGTGAATAAAAAATGAAGGTTTAAATTATTGAAGTGTGGGAGGAGATGGCGCATGCAAATAACATTAATGTGGAAAGAGGCAGTGCTCAGAAAAGGGAAAGGAGGTTTTGAAACTTAATTATTTCTTTTAAGAAAAGGACTACACATAAAATAAAAGCCAACAGAGCTGGTGTGTGTTTGTCTCAAAGCCTTTTCTCTCCTGCCTGTCCCTTTATCCTTCTGGCTTTTTTTTCCCCCTGCAAAGTAAAGAGAGAAATCAAAGGCTACTGCATTTTTTGGCTTTAATTAAAATAAGATAAATTAAGTTTTAGTTGCTCACAAGAACAAGTGAGACCCGGGGATGGCTGATCAGAAGCTGCTGCTGAGAGGGCAGGAGCAGGTGTTTGGTAATTGATGCGGTGGGGACAGGGCTCTGTGGCTGTCACAGCCACCCCCTGGGGTGGGTGGGGACCTCCAGCACTCTGCAGAGGAAGCAGGGCTTGACCTTCATGGAAAAACACCCACCTGGCCATGCCAGCCTGCCAGGAGGGTTTCAGTGCAGCTCTGCTGTGCACACGCTTTGCTGGGTGTTGTTGCTGCTCCTCCCTGTGCTGCAGAGCCCAGGGGCAGGACCAGAGCATTCACATCCAGCATTGAAAACAGGAAACTCACTGGTGATTTTCTCCAGTGGTAAAGCCGACAAGGAATTCTGGTGGTCAGTCTGCAAGCACAGAAAACGTCCCCATCACCCTCCTCACAGCTGTGTTTCTGCCGCCCTGAGCCTCCTCGGGACTGACGGGGCAGGCTGTGGGTTCCCTCTCCCTGACTCAGGATGTGGGGCTTGGGACGACTTGTTAAATCTAGAGATGTGAATGTCATTTATCAGAAATGTGCCTCCCTGGCGATTCTCACCCCGCATTCATTGTTGGAGTGCGCTGGCAGTGAGCTCTGCTGTGTCCAATCTGTCTCTCTGGCTGTTTGCACAGCCCTCACTGTGGCAGCACCTGAGAGTCTCCCTTGGTTTGAGAAACGATGGCTGGCTTCCCGCTCGCTCTGCAGAGCCACAGGGGCTCTGTGCAAGGTGTGAGGGACAGATTTCCTGCTCCCTTCCAAGACACCAGAGGTGGAGGGGGCTCGCCAGGGGTCTGCACAGGGCGTGGTGCTGCGCAGGGCTCCCCCCTGCCGCAGGGGCTCTGGGGGTGGCTGCTGCCAGGGAGCTGTCTGATCTCGGGCTGGCCCTGCCACGAGCTCCTGCCTGATGTGGGCCACGGGCAGGCAGAAGGGGAGGGCAAGGTGTGTGTTCTCCCAGGCCAGGCTGGGAAGCCCAGGAGTTCCCTGGCTGGCCGGAGCCTCAGCTGCATCCTGGCAGGACACGAGAGCCATTGGGACAGGGCCCAGCAGCAGCTCCTGTTCTGTGAGTGACAAATGACCCTGCACCACCACCAGCCTTCACGACACAGCTCTGCACAGGACTGTCGCATCCTTCTGCAGGTGATCTGAGATCTCGGGGATGTGTGGGATGCTTTCTCTGTCTGATGTTGCCCAGGCCAGCTCGGGGCTTTGTGCCCCCTGCATGAACCCACTAAAGCAAGATTTCCCCCTCGACAGCTTTTGCATCGATGGAATGAGGGGGAAAGAGAATCCCTCCATGGATCCCCCCTCATTTTCACCGTCTGCTTGAGAGATGCCATTCATGCCACTTGCCAGGCCAGGTCCCGGGCCCGGGGTGACACAGAGCCAGCTCCTGGTCCAGCTCTCTCCGGGCTCAGGGCGCTCGCCCTGCAGTGCCTGTCAGCTCCGGGGCTGCCGTGGTTCCCGAGGCTCCCGGTCGGCCCCAGCGCGGGTGCTTTCCTCCCGGTTCGGCCGCCGTGTCTCCATGGCGACGCGCTCTCCCTGCCGCAGAGCATCCTCGGCTCGCCGCTTCCAGCGCTGCGTTTGCGCTCCCAGCCTTTGTCTCCCGCCCGGCGCTGGCAGCCGGCCAGGCCAGGCATCCATTTCAAAGCAGCCTTTGTTTTATCGGTGCAGTGGCTGCTCAGAAATCCATGGGATCCAGCCCGGCTGGGAACGCCGCGTTTCCTCGCTCGCCTCCTCCCCCGCCGCGCTGCCCCGGCGGAGCCGCTGCGGCCGCAGCGCCGGGCAGAGGGCGGCAGGACGGGCAGAGCAAGCGGGGGCCGGCGCTTTCCTCCCCTCCCCAGGCACAGCTGGCATCTCCTCGCACGGTCAGATGTGCCATTTCCAGCGCAGCCCGCTCCTCGAGGCCCGGGGGCAGCCAGACCTGCTGCACTGAGATCGTGGTTGAGAATCCAGCCCCCGGCAGAGGAGAAAAGTGCTCGGAGTGAACTGGGAGCCCAAAGCTGGGATCCTGCCCAGCTTGCTGCCTGTCCCCTCTGTGACTGCCAGCTCTGCCAGAGGCAGGGCCGAGCCAGCTTGCTGCAATCCAATTGTTATATCCATCCTTCCAGGGAGTTGGGGGCTCTGAAGAAGGGATGGTGTCACACATCTGCTCGGGTGTGCGGAGATGGATGCAAAAGCTTGTGCCTGCATCCACACGTGTACTGTTGAGGGTTTGTGGGGGCTCTGGTTTGCAGGCACTCCGGTCCCTGTGGATCTTCCCCAGGGCACGGGGAGGCAGCCAGGAGGGGACACAAAAGGGGGCTGTGAA
The DNA here is from genome assembly GCF_015832195.1 of Motacilla alba alba. Lineage (NCBI taxonomy): Eukaryota > Metazoa > Chordata > Aves > Passeriformes > Motacillidae > Motacilla > Motacilla alba. Next base: position 15,950,047 of record NC_052029.1, read on the forward strand.
GAGTCATTGCTGATGTCCTGGTGCTCCCCAGGGCACCCCTACAATCCTCAGAGCATGGAGTGAGGCACGAGGGAGACGAGAGGATAGCAGTAGAACAGGGAATACTTCGTTAAGGGCAGAAGCAGCAGCTGTGTGTCAGCCTTGCCCTGAACAAAAAGTCTCCAGGAGAAGCTGTCCTCTGAAACAGGAGGGCAGCAGGAGCTGGGCAGCCAGTCCTGGGGCAGCAGCTGAGGGCAGTTTGTCCAGCAGTTTGTCCAGCAGTTTGTCCTGCCCTGCTGCTCTGGGGGGCAGGTGGGACTGGAACTCCTTCAGCCTTGGGCCACAGCACTCAGAGCCTGCGTGGGCTCAGCAGGGCTGCGGCTGGAGCGGGCACCCCGAGCAGCTGGTCCACAGGGCCTCTCACGGTGCTGAACCTCAGACACTCCTCGGTGATTCACTGCCTGGTTGTGGTGAGATGAAACCACCTGAGCACCACCGTGCCTGCAACTGGGGCCACTGGGAGAACTGGGGGCACGGGGAGTGCTGGGAATCACTGGGAGAACTGGGATCACTGGGAGAACTGGGAGTGCTGGGATCACTGGGAGAATGGGATCACTGGGAGTGCTGGGAGCACAGGGAGTGCTGGGATCACTGGGAGAATCAAGAGCACGGCGAGTGCTGGGATCACTGGGAGTGCTGGGTTCACTGGGAGAATCAAGAGCACAGGGAGAACTGGGAGCACGGGGAGTGCTGGGGTCACTGGGAGAACTGGGAGCACGGGGAGAATCAAGAGCATGGCGAGTGCTGGGATCACTGGGAGTGCTGGGAGCACAGGGACTGCTGGGATCACTGGGAGAACTGGGAGCACGGGGAGTGCTGGGATCACTGGGAGAACTGGGAGCACGGGGAGTGCTGGGATCACTGGGAGAATGGGATCACTGGGAGTGCTGGGAGCACAGGGAGTGCTGGGATCACTGGGTGAATCAAGAGCACGGCGAGTGCTGGGATCACTGGGAGTGCTGGGTTCACTGGGAGAATCAAGAGCACGGGGAGAACTGGGAGCACGGGGAGTGCTGGGGTCACTGGGAGAACTGGGAGCATGGGGAGAATCAAGAGCACAGCAAGTGCTGGGATCACTGGGAGAACTGGGAGCACAGGGACTGCTGGGATCACTGGGAGAACTGGGAGCATGGGGAGTGCTGGGATCACTGGGAGAATTGGGAGCACAGGGAGTGCGGGGATCACTGGGAGAATCAGGAGCTCAGGAGTTCAGGGTCCCACAGAAAGACCAGGGCAGGGGCCAGCTGTGGCTCAGGCATGACAGCGGCTGGAGAAGCCACCCTGGCAGCATTGACATGACTTTGCACGAGGACACTTCCCCACCTGGAGACAGTCCCAGGAGGTAAAAAGTGCCAGAGCTCTTGCTGTGGCCGGTGGTGCTGCTCAATAAAGTATGTCCTGGCCCCATTTTATTCTCCATAATTAGGAAACTCAGCAGACTAATCGCTCTCTGAAGCCTGAACCGGAGCATATTGCTGGCACAAAAAGAGCTGCTCTGCGACAGAGCAGGGGTTGTGTGCGCCCTTCCAGGGAGAAGTGCACCGGGAACAGGTGGAATCTGTTAATCTGGCTGTGTGCTGGGAAAGGGCAGGTGCGGGTGAGGTGACTGATGAGCATCGATCAGGAAGGGCTCAGTGCTGCCAGGCACGGTGCAGGACAGGGCACAGGAGCAGGGTGTGCAGCCCGGGGCCGGGCAGCACTGCCCGCAGCCCCTCCTGGCTCCCGGCGCTCCCCTCCTCTGCCCGGGCTCTGGCATTTTCTCTGCAGAAGTGACTCACGTCTCTCTCACCAATCCACCAGCCGAGGTCAGTCCCGGAGGACGGGTGAGCTGTGCCGTGGGTGTAGCTGGGCTGAAGGAGGGGAAGCTGTTTCCTCTGTGACCATCAGCGTTTGCATGAGCCCGTCACAACCTGAGCCTGGGGGGCAGGAACAGGAGGGGAAACACTTCTCCCTGCATGCATCATCTGTGTCTTCTGGCTGGTGGTTTGTAGCTCTGTGAGCTCTCCAAAAGTGCCCTACTGTTTTTTGAAATTGTATTTTTGATTAGCAGAAACCCAGAAACAAGCTAGAAAGAGCCACGGCCGTGGAAGGGAGTCCAGCACGTGCAGAGCCAGCAGACTTCATGTGGGCAAATCTGCTGAGCCAGCCACAGGGAAAGTGATGCCCAGGGTGGCTGGACCCGCGGCTGTGGCAGCACCTGAGGGAGCCTCTGGGGCTGGGGGACATCCTCCAGCCCCCACGAGGGGTTTGGGCTGGGCCATGTTCACGGGCACCTGGGCAGAGCAGAGCAGAGCGTGGGGACCTGGGAGGGCTGCAGCGAGCCCAGCGCTGTGGTTCCCTTTGGAAGTGCAATGCAGCCCTGGTAAATAAATAAAGATGGGATCTTGTCAGTCTCTGGTACTGCACCGCTCCCCGGCGCGGGGACGCGAGGCTGCCGTAATTGGCTGGATGCAGAGCGAAATCCAGGCTCAGCGATTCCATTTTGCAGTTGGCAGCCTGCCCAAAGGCAGATCAGGGAATGCAAGTTGGACTGGCTTTAAAACACAGGGAAATCCTTCATCTTTGATAATTTTTTTTCTGATTTAAAGGGCAGGATTAAATCCTCATTTAATAACCCCGAGTGCCCGCTCTGCCCTGCTCTGACAGCTGCCAAGGCGGGGGCCCGGAGCAAAGGCAGGGAATGTTCTGCTGGGCACAGACCCCGTGGCTGCTGCTGCTGCTGCTGCAGCCCATGAAACAAATCCCACTGTGCAAGCCCCAGCCCCAGCACGGGGTGCTGTTTCTTGATTTCCAGGTCTGTTTCCAGCTGCTTTCAGGGCTGATTGGAAGGCAAGCCCAACCCTTTCTGCTACCGACTTCCAGTTATGTAATTTGTGGGTTTTTCTCCTAATTAAGGATCCTCAGAGCCCCAGATGCTCCTCTCTAACACACAGCCCAGCTGACTGCACTGACAGGCTCTGGGGCAGGGATTGTTTTATCAGGAAGTGCTGCCTGTTCAGTACTTTTATATTGCCACCTCTTGCCGTTGCCTGGGCTATTTTTAAATCCTTAAATAAAGCATCTACAATGAAAAAGAAAGGAGCCTCCTTGCAGAGGAACACAGAGCCACCGCATTGACGAGGAGACTGTTTTCCCTTGTCTGTCAAATCAGCTCATTTAGATTATTTAAGTCGAGAGCAATTTTGAAAACAATCTGCTCTGGCGGTGACAGCGGCTCCGCTCGGGGTGACGATGCTGAATGGAGCAAGCGAGTTATTGATGGCAAATCCTCCACGTCCCCAGGCCCGAGCTGCTCCCGGCACAGCCCCAGCTCTGCTTTCCCCAGACACGAGGCAGAAAGTATTTTCTAACATGTCGGCTTCCTTCGCCTCGAGAGCAAACTGCAGCTGAAGGGGAAGGGCGGAGGGGATGGGAGCGCTGAAATGGCGCCAGCTCCTCTCGAACTGCTTCCAGGCAGAGCATTTCTCTGCCTCCTGCAGCTCATTCTCTTGCTCTGATGATACGAAAATCCTAATTAAAAAGTGAATGGGGATGTGACGACGGGAGGACGCGTGTGCGTGCCAGGCTGGCGGGGTGCAGGTGGTGGCTGCTGCTGCTGGGAGAGGGCATTTGGGGATCAGTGCCCAGCAGGGCATGTTTGCCGAGTGGTGAAAGTGTAACCGCACGGGCGCAGCCCTGGCAGCTGCCTGAGCGGGGCCGGAGCTTTGCCCTTGAGGAGCTGCTTCCACGGTTTCTATTTTCTAATGCCGTGTGTGAGCAGGGTGCTGCAGAGCCGGGCAAACCCGCACCAGGGCAGGAGAGCAGTGCCAGGAGCGAGCATCCAGGGGCACGAGCCGGTTCCTCCCTGCACACACTGCCCGGAGTGCTCCGTCCCACCCAGGCGTGCAGGGGGTCCTGGGGCAGGGGTCCCACGAGGAAAAGAGGCACCGACTTTACACAGATGGGGGCTGAGGATTTATCTACCCTCCAGGCTGGAAGCAGCCCCCAAGCCAGGTGGTTATGAGCACCATTTCAAGCACAGAGGTGTTTTGCTGTCCTTTTGGTGGCAGGATCAGAATCTGGGGCCTTGGCAAAGAAGCCCGGAGGGCCAAGTTTCAGAGAGCACCAAGGGACAAAGAACGACCCAAAGAACTGTAGTAAGCAGGAGAGAAGGTCCTCCAGAACCCCAGCTCCCAAATACTCCACGCTCAGCACAAATTAAGGCAAAGACCAGGAGTGGTTAACACCCGAGTGCTGCTTCCAGCCCAGCACCCAGCACCACGGCTTTGGGTGATGGGCTGCTGCACGGGTGAAGCTCAATCTGCTGCTCCTTCTAGAAGAAAACATTCTTCCCATTTGAGGATTCCTGACTTTCCCTAGTCCTTCTAGGAATTCACCGTTTTCACACGTGTCAGAACTCTGGTGAGGGTGAGGTAAGATTGTGAGGCTGGTGCAAGGGGGACACGACAGGGTGAGGGATGGAGGGCTGGCTCCTGCAGAGGCTTTGCTGGTGGTGCAGACCCGGCTGCAGCACTTAGATGCAGAAAGGAAGCCACTGCTGCAGCGGTCTAGTTGCTAGGAGCACGTGCATAAATAACATCAGAGAACAATCTAAAATAATAAAGCAAGCTGCAGACCTTGACTACGGATTTTATTGACAGTGGCACAATACAGCTAACAAACTGACATAACAGGAGTACATAATGAATTCATCAGCCTTCCCAACTGAGGACAGACTTAACAGCAGCCCTCCTACACCACGTGTAGTGCCTCCAAAGAGACACGAAACAGGGCTGCTGTGAATGGAACACTGAGAGAGAGCTGAGTCACACTTCAGGAAATAATGGCTTTCAGTTACACACAATTACATGACAGTCCAAACTTTTTCACATGAAGAAAAATAAACAAGACCAAATTAACTTACAAGTTATTACAAGAGACTGAGGAACTGATCTCAAACTGCCACTTTACGGCTGAGCCTGTTCAGCTCAGCGATGCACTCGGCATTACTGAGCCTCTAAGGACAAAAACACCCTCACTGGCTACTCTGCATTGTCATAAACCTTGCCTCTAATCCTGTAGGATCTTCTTCAGCTGAAAACGCTGTTCATGGGGGCAGAAGGACAGGGGGTGCTGCAGCAGATTCTCAGGGACCATGGCTCGTGTGCCCAGGGCCCCCGTTTGTCTCGCAGAGGAACCAAGCAGCATTCCTTTTCTCACCAGCATTGGTAAGAACGGTAAAGGCCAAAAACTGGGCTGGAAAATGCTGGTGCCAGTGTGCAGCTGGAGTCTAGGGGAGAGCGAGAACTTCCCCATGGCAACAAAACCTTGGTTGGGAGTGCTTGTCAGCTGCAGAACCATGCACTGGGAATTCTTGTCCACTCTCAGTTCTGTGTGTTCCTGACATTACTGCTCTCAATTCCAATCCATTATCAGTCCTTTGACTGGTCTGATTTTTCTGATTTCTGTGATATTGATGCTGAAGCCTAGTCCAGTAACAGAGTGTGGCTCACATCCTCCTCATTTGCTGTATTTGAAGTATCTCTGCGTATTTTGGATTAAGCTCCATGTTCACGTACATCAGTCTCTCACCAAGTTTGCCAGTGCTGGGCACTTTTCTATGCCCTCCCTCAACCCAACAGAGTCAGTGGAAGGTGCAGAGAAACGTCTGTGTGGTTATTTAGGCATGAACTCCTTCCATCTGCCAGTTATTGATGCCCCAACCTCGGCACAGAGCTGGCACAGCAGCAGCACCCGGGGGGAGCTGCCCCACACGGGGAGAACATGCGTGGAAATGGATCTTACATCCATCTGTGCCTTGTCCTGCATCGCCTGGGGAACGACTGTGCTCTGCTGAGGGTGCTTGATGAGACAGCGCCTGGAATTCCTGTGTGTGACCGGGATAAATAAAGGCTGCATTGGTGTGGGGACCTCATTGCTCCCCACCCTCCCCGGCCAGGAGGGCGTACGGAGCTGGGGTTCATCTCCTCTGCCATGCTGCAGAGGGAGGACAAGAGGACATGGCGTTAAGCTGAGACACGGGAGGTTCAGATTAGATATTAGAGGTTGTTTTTTCACTTTTCAGGTGGTCAGGCTTTGGAAGGGGCTGCCCAGGGAGGTGGTGGAGTCCGCATCCCCGGGAGTGTTTGACAGGAGTCTGATCTGCACTGGGCGGTGTCGTTTTGGGGTTTAGGGGTTACGGTGGCAGTGCTGCTGAAGGCTGGACCGGATGATCGCAAAGGTCCCTTCCAGCCTTGGTCACAGAATCACGGAATCTCCTGAGCTGGAAGGGACCGACAGGGATCATCCAGCACAGCTGTCTGTGCAGAGGACACCCCAACAACCTGGGCATCCCCGCAGCGCTGTCCAGGCTCTCCTGGAGCTCCGGCAGCCTCGGGCCGTGCCCATTCCCTGGGGAGCCCGGGCAGTGCCAGCACCCTCGGGGGAAGAGCCTTTCCTGACATCCATCCCAAACCCCGGCACAGCCGAAGCGATGATTCCGCGACTCTGTGACCCGAGGGGACCCGGCCCGAGGCTCCCGCGCTCCCAGCCCCGAGGGGCGGCCCGGGCGGGCTCGGCTCCCCGTTCCCCTTGCTCCTGGCTCCGCTCCCCCGTTCCCGGTCCCGTTCTCGGCCCGGTTCCCCCGCTCCTGGTCCCGCTCCTCCGTTCCCTGTGCCGTTCGCCCGCTCCCTGTGCCGTTCCCTGTCCCGCTCCCCCATTGCCCCGCTCCCTGTCCCCCTGTCCCTCTCCCCCGTTCCCCCGCTCCCCGTTCCCTATCCCGTTCCGTTCCCCGTCCCATTCCTCTGCTCCCCCGTCCCCTGTCCCATTCCCTGTCCCGTTCCCCCGCTCCCTGTCCCGTTCCCCCGTTCCCCCGCTCCCGATGCCCGTTCCCCCGCTGCCCGTCCCGCTGCCCGCTCCCCGTCCCGTTCCCCCGTTCCCTGTCCCGCTGCCCCGCTCCCCGTTCCCCCGCTCCCCGTTCCCTGTCCCATTCCCCCGTTCCCTGTCCCGTTCCCCGCTCCCCGCTCCCCGCTCCCCGCTCCCCCGCTCCCCGTTCCCTGTCCCGTTCCCCGCTCCCCGTTCCCCCGTTCCCTGTCCCGCTGCCCCGTTTCCCGTTTCCCGTTCCCCCTTCCCTGTCCCGTTCCCCGCTCCCCCGTTCCCCGCTCCCCGCTCCCCCGTTCCCTGTCCCGCTCCCCCGCTCCCCGTTCCCCGCTCCCCCGTTCCCCGTTCCCTGTCCCGCTCCCCCGTTCCCCGCTCCCCGTTCCCCCGCTCCCCGCGCGGCGCCCCGGAAGCGCGGCCGGGGCGGGTTCGCTTCCTGCGCGCGGGGCGGGCGGGCGGCGGCGGCAGGAAATGGCGGCGGAGCTGCGGCTGCAGCTGCCGGGCCCTCCCGCTCCGCAGCGCCGGGCTCAGCCCGCCTAGAGCCGCCGGCCGCGCCGGGCCCGCGCCGCAGCCTCCGGGACGGACTCCGAGCACTTTACATACATGAGGTACCGGGCGGGCGGGCGGCGCCGCGCCGCGCCGGGCGGGGGAAGGGCCGGGCGGCGGGGCAGCCCCGCGCCCCGCAGCGGACGGGCTGGGCTGGGGCTCGGGATGGGGCTCGGGCTCGGGCCGGGGCTCCGCCGCCGCGGAGGGGCCCCCGGAGGGGTCGCGGCCCCCGCCCGGAGCGCTGTGTCCCGCTCCCCCGCCCCGGGGCCGAGCCGTGCCCTCCGCAGCTCGGGGCGGCTCCGCGGGGCCGGCAGCGCCCGGGGCCGCCGGTGCGGCGCGGAGCGGAGCGTCCCGCAGCCGCGCTCGAACCGCGCTGGAGCGGCGCTGGCGGCTGAAGTGATGCAGCAGAATCGTTTTCCTCAAAGTCCTTGAGGCGGCGGAGCGCGGGGAGCGCGCCGGGGTGGGTGTGGGGCAGGGGCCGCGGGCGGGCTCGCGGGGCGGCGGGCCGGGCACGGCGGTGCTGCCGCGGGCGCACGGCGCTGGCCCCCGCCGGCCCTGCCCGCTGCCCTCGCCCGCCCTGGGGACGCCCGCCGCCGGTCCCCGCGGCCCGTGCCCTCCCCGTCCCTCCCGGAGCTCCCCGTGCATCCTGACCCGCACCAGTTGTATTTTCCTGCTGCATTGCTGTTGACATGGAAACCAATACCGCTTTCTGTTGCAGAGAATTGGAAGCTAAAGCTACCAAAGAAGTCGAAAGAAAACTAAGCAGGTAAGAGACTCATTTAAATTCCCTCCCACAATTTAGATGGAAAGGTGGCCTAGGGCTAGGAGTAGTTGTAGGCTTTATCGGGAGCTTTAATCTCTTGTTAATTGTAAGGATAAAAAAAAAAAACCTCTGAATTTGAAAACGTTCTGTATTGCGTGGGGAAATGTCTGCAAGTTTAGTTAATTCTATAGACTAAACACATTTTTAGCTGGGTTTTTTTGTTTAACAACTTCAGATGTTTAATACAGTTTATTTAATAGGGGAGGTTTTTGAAGAGAAAAATAACTTTTCTGCACTAAGTTGTAGTACCTAACAATAACTGAAAAATGAATGAAGGGTTTAAGGTTTTTTTATACACTTCAGCCAAATGTTGTTTGGAGGAAAGATAGTTGTGGCAAGAACTCAAATAAAATCTATGTTGCGATATAACTACTGGCTCTGCCTCCTTTGCCATGAAGAGTTAGCTGGTGAATTTCCTGTTTTCGTGTAGTTTTTAGAATGAGAGCTTAACAGAACGGGCTCAGGAGTTAACTCCCTAACTCGGGAGTTCAGAGTCATGTTGAAGGAAGAATTCTGAGCTTAGGAGTATCGCTTTTGTGTTTCAGTGGCTGTTTCTTCTGCACGGGTTGGTTTTGGTCAGGTGACTTTCTCACAAGTGTCTGCTCCATTCTTTGTTTTCAGCTTCTGTCCTGCTTCCTTTTCGGGTTCTTTTTCAGTTCGACCTTTAAGGCCTTTTGCTAGAGATGTGTTAAAGGGGTTTCCACTGGGGCCGTGTGAGATGTGCCCGAGCCCTGAGTAGAGCTGATAGAATCTGAGGTTTGGTGCCCTGCTCTGCTCCTTCTTTCCTGTGCCCGAGCAGTCTCCAGCTTGCAGGGTGAGCTGTGATTGGACTGTGGAAACTGAAAACTGCTCTGCTTCCCCCTGCTCTCGGTGCGTGTCTTCCTTTTGGGCTTTTGGAAACACACTTAAGGGAATGATTTTTCCCAGGTTGCTGTTGAAGTGCAGGGAATAATTGGGGTGCTGGGAACCTCTGAGGTACCTCTGGCACGTTGCTTTAACCCATCAGCCTTCAGCCTTCGCTGCAGTCGCCGTGCCAGAAGTGACTTGTGTTACTCAGAGTGACAGAGTGCTGACTTCAGAGCACTGCTCGGTGCCAGTCGTAGTAAGTCAGGACATCTCCACATTTTTATGACCTTAGCAGAGATCTTGTCGTGCTGGCAGTGCCGGGAGTGAGCGGAAGTGAAAGAAACTGCAGCACTTCCAAAATTCGGTGCTTGGAGAGTAAATTCCGCTATGGAACGGGTCCCCATGTCTCTCTGACACAGAGGAGTATGTTTTATTCATTTAGAAGATTCAGAGCTGGTCTGAAGTTCACATGAAGGCCCTGGCTGGTTTATGTTTAGCCAGGGAGCTCTCGCTGGGCGAGCACACAGCTGATAAACCGTGGCATGCCTGCGCTGGGTAGACCTGATTAATTGTTTTACTGGGGTAGAGCTCAGCAGATAGCCCTCGTTCTTCCTCCAATGTCATTATTTACAGGCTTATTAAATTTGCAGTGACCTAGTCGAACTGTAAAAGAGCAAATATCCTTTCCTGGAAGGTACACAGACCTGTGCTAGAGTTTATGTTAATCTCAGATTTCACGGTGTGGATGTAGACTGTGAACTCCACGGGACGTGGGCTTTGTTTTGTGTTCTGAAGTCACTTCTGGAGTTTATGCTTAGAAATTAATGGGTAGCAAATACACTTTTTAATCTTACTGGGAATACTGGCCTGGGCTGTGGGTTTGTGATAGGAAAAGTATTGCAGCTTTCAGTGCAGCTTGCTTATCCAGTTGGATTGATTCCTGTTTTGCACTCAGGATTAGCATTTGGCTTGTCTGGCCTTTTGGAGAAGAATCCTCATTTGGTTCTCTCCAAAATTCATACGTGCCTGGTGCTGTGCAAACTCCTGGTCTCAAAAGTGAGCTTTAGTGCATGACTCGCGACAGTGATTCAAATGAATCCATCCACACTCTGCTTGGCATCGTGTTACAAATTAGATGTCACCTGACCAGCCACAACAAGAGTGTCTGCTGTTAACCGGGGAAATCTAAGAGTTAAACTTGGTTAAAATCAGGACTGCTGCAAATCACCATCTAGTTCTTCTGATTTAAGCAATAACTTTTCAATTCTGTTTGGTAAACAGGGCTTTCCTGCCTCATTTATGTGGAACTGAGAGAAGGTAAATATCTGAAATATGTTGACAATCATCTTCCCAAACCCAGGGGTTTGACTGTTGCTTCACAAGCATGCAAACCATAGGGAAGAGTCTCCATTGCTTCCATTCACCTGTGATTCTGCCCACCTTGGTTGCAGACTGGCCATGTTTGGGGAGAGCAAGCTTCTCACCTCTAGCTTTCATCCATGTGCTCTGTAAAGTTATTGCTGTACAATTGATTTTTATGCTTTCATGTAATAATAACTGCCATATTTCTGTGATATTTTTCTTATCTGCTGCAGGGAAAACATAGAGCTGGCCCAGTGATAGAGACATATAAACCAGGGAGAAATGTAGTTGTTTCTGTTGATGTGTAAGCATTTGATTTTCTGTTGGGTTTCTGGGGGTGGGTCTTTTTCCTGATAAACTTCTCGTGGAGAGAAATCTGCTGTGCAATGGGAAGAGTTCATTGCAGAGAAAACATTCTGCTCGTGCTTTCAGGAGCCTTACAGGCACTCGGGTAGAACGACACCCCCCTTTGTCCCCCACAGACACCTCGTGAGGCTGTGCAGGGCTGCCAGGTGGTCCCCTGGGGTCCCTTTGGGGTTTCAGGGTCGCAGCAGCCCCCGTGCAGGCAGTGCTGCAACACTGCAGGGCTGGTGCTGGGCTCGAGCAGCTGATTGTGGAGGAGCAGTTTAATCTGCCTTCCTGCTTCCTCATTTGTCACAGGAAGATAGGGATTGTTTATGGCTGCTGCTGGAGTCTTGTGTAGCTGCATGATAAACTTCTTGGGAAAGAGATCCGTCTTTTGTCCGCTCGTGTAGCAGCGAACGTCTTGGGTGAAACTCGAGGGCAAAACCAACGCAAATGCTCCAGAATTCAGGCCCATTTGTAGTCCTTGTATTTGGGAGCATCATTCTGATGAGCCAGCTCCTGTACTAGGGGAACGGGAGAGCTGAGTGGGCTCCAGGTGACTGGCAGTGGCAGACGTGGCAGGTAGAATTCTGTCGCTTCACTTTTAGGGTGGAAATTTAAAGACCTGAGGTATTTAAAAGCAAAAAAGAAAGTAGCTGATGCACATTTTCTAATTAATTATTCATTGAAGTATTTTTTTCCAGTTTTTAGCTTGGCAGCACCTCTCCTCTCTGTTAATAGCTGGAAAGAACACACACACACACACACACGTCTGGAAATGAGTGGGTTTGTTTTGTTCTCACTGCCTGAGGCTCTCGGTGCTCTGAGGAGCACGCTGGGTGGGTTCAGGTGCCAGAGCCTTTCCATCTGAGGCACTGGCAGGGTTTGTTGGGATTATTTTGTTAACTTCAAAGTGCTCGTGTCTGTTTCATAAACTCCAAGTGCTCCTTTGGTGTAGTGTGCTGCTTTGTGGATGGCGTTGATAAAGGAATTGTAGGATCCCTTTTTAATCAAAATACACATTTTATAGTTGATTTTTGTAGAATGCTGGTGGGTAGGAAAGCTAGCTGTTGGTTTTTACGGAGCCTTACAGCCACTTTCATTGGCAATTTTATGTAATTACGTCTTTTCAAACAATTTAGAGATGAAGGAACTTGTGGGTCAGAATGCAGAAGATTTATCAGTCTCAGCAACATTTGAAAGTCTGTGTAGAAGATCAGCTGTAGGTTGAGCACGTGGTGCTGTCCTTGCAGAATTGTTAAAGATCTTTCAATCCCTGATACTTACCTCTAGCTACCTGGCAGTGTTCCACCTGTAGCACTGCAGGTTAATTTATAACTAGAAGAAGAGCAAATGGTAGAAAGGATTTTTTTTTTTAATTAATATGTCCATCACTGGAAATTTAACGTTTGTTTCAGAAGCTGCTGTGTATAATCACTTCTGTTCCTTGTGTGTTTGCTCCATGCCTCTGTTCATCCCTCCAGTGATGGGGCTCAGAGTCTTGCAGCCATCATTTCCTCACTGTGGTGATGGAATTTTGATTTTATTGTGGCAAAACATGTTGCACTTTGATAAATTGTAACAGCAAAGATAGCAAAGCTGCACAAACATTAATTGCTGCATCCTCAGCCTGTCTGCCGGGGGAAATAGGGGGGAACTTGATTTTGCTCTTCTGCAGCATAAGAATGAAGGTTAACCGTGTCTGCTTCAGCCCAGGTATTTTTACAATGCTAAGCTGGAGCTTTAGAAATTAAAGATTAATAGTACTCTTTTTCTTTTCAAGAAGTAATAAGTGAAGCATGTTTTGATACAAATATTACCCGAAATGTTTGCAGTTAGAGCATGACAGCTTTTTCCACTTCAGAAGCCAAATAACAAATCAGGCCGTGCAAAAATGAAATGCCTTGTGCTGTCTTGATAACCTGTCTTAGAAGACTAAAAAGTTGGTTTTGTTTCTTTTGGGTTTTTTAATAGCTTAATTGAGGAGAGCATTTTAGTAGTTTGTTGTTTTTTTCCCCCTGTATACAAAGAAGAATTGTGCTGGGGTGCAGAATTGGAACAAACATTTTCTGTTAAATAAATAACGGTAAATATTTATCTGACCCTCGGTCTGCTTAAATTTATGCAGATAACAGCAGCTTCTCCTTGCCCATCTTCAGAGCCATTAAATGTGCAGTCTCTCCTGAGATCAAGATCCATTTTCATTTTGCCTCACTTGAAAATAAAGCACCTTTCAAGTTAAGCAGTTGAAACCGGAGGCCTTTGTTCTGTCTCCGATGTGGATTTCCTATTGCCGGGGTGTTTTATTTTCACTTGATCTAAATTGAAAAATATGGTTTGCATTTCTGCTGAGGCCATTTACCCTTGAGCGAGCTAATCCCGCTCCCGAGGAGCAGAAGGACGCTGCTGTGCTGGGAGCTGCCTGTGTGCTGGGCACATCCAGAGCTGTGCTCACCTTCCCCGCGGAGCCTCCAGCCCTGCTCCTCGGGCAGCTGAGGGACAGCTGCAGACACTCTGGCCACACAGACCCATGGATTGGGGCTGCCAGGGGCAGGGGAAGCCCAGCAGAGGAACCTGTTCATCCTCTGGCTCTGTGTTGCATCCACGAGATTCCTGCAGTGGTGCCCGGGGAGCTGCTGCTGTGCCTGCGGGAGCAGGGAGCTGTGCCAGGTGATGATGGGCACAGCTAACCTTAACCTTCACCTGTGCTCCTCGAGGAGCAGCCTCAGAAACGCAGCTTGTCCCTGTTGTGGCAGAGGCTGGAGCCAGAGGCACCGTCCCAGCACGGCTGGCTGGTGAGAGGGCCCACGTTTGTGTGCCGGGAAGAATAAAGGAGACTCATGCTTCCAGCTGTCAGAAAGGGAAATTCAGGTGTCCTGTGTGAATGTGGATTTTTGTCTCAGGTTCAAGTTTGCGTTTGATGGTGAATAGGCCTGTCTTACTTGAAGGGTTAAGTTTTCAGGGAAGGGCAGGGACAGGAAGGGCTTTGCTGTTTCTGCTTAGTTGTACCAGTTGGGTTAGTTTTGCTCTGAGATTTGATGTTATAGTGGTAATTAATACTCCTAAAAACTTATAATGAGCTATAGGTGGATGGTTTTTATCTAGGGAATACCTCGAGCTCTGATCCTAATCATAGAGGGGCTTTATGTCTCCTAAGTTTGCTTTGTAATCTAAAATCTGTCTGTTTTGAAAAGATACAAATGGAATTTTTAAAGTGTCAGAATTTAGGACTTCTGTTGTTCCCACGTGACAAAAACCCAGTGATGCAGTGGTAGAACATTCCAGAGATATTGGTATGGTAGTTGTTACATCTGTATTCCCAAAGTGAAGTGTAATTGTGTTGATTTAACTGTAGCAGGATTGATGAGGTTTTTTTTTTTTTCCCAGTGAAAATGCTACTTTGCATTCTGCTAGCTGTTGAACGTGCTACAGCTTTCTTCTAAAAGCAGGGTGATTTTTCAGTTAATGCAGTTTTGGCATGTGACAGACTGAAATTTGTTACACAGAACAAGTGCTGGTGGCTGCTCAGGTTGTTTCAGGTGCTGTAGCTCGGCGTGCCCAGCCCAGCGCTGAGTTCCCAAGGAGCAAACCCCTGGCTCTGCTCCGAGTGGAAGGAGCTGTGCCTGAGCTGGGTGCTGGCAGGAAGGAGCTCCTCTGGGAGCTCTTTCCACACCTGGTGCTGTTCTCCAGTTCGAATTGCTGTTAGAATTTGGACTGTCCCAAATTGTCCAAACTGAGGGTCAGTGTCACCAGCATCCCTGCGGTTCCAAAGGCTCCGGGTGTGACAGCGAGGGGCAGAGCTGACTGAGGTGCCACCTTTGGAATGCACGGGTGTCCCTGCAGGTTAATCATTGCCTCAGATGTGCACAGGGACGAGGCATTGCTCTAAATGGAAGTGCCCAGCTGGAATTGTTTCTGTAGTTAGGTGTCTGACCCCTTAGTTGTGCATGAAATCATTTCTGAGACCTAATTGTAAATGCAAGATTGCTTTTGCAGTGAGACGTCCTCGGTGCAGCCAGCTGATGAAGCTGTGATAAAATGCAAAATAGCCACCTTGTGTTTGATGGTTGTGATTCCTCTGGCAGTGCACAGGGGCTCTCAGAAATAACACTCCTGGCTAATTATTTTGCATACCTTAGCACATCAGAAGCCCTTCTTAAAAGAAGTAACTGATGCTTGCTTTCTGTTATTAGAAAATCTCAAAAGCCAGAATTTGGTCAGTGGAAGCTGATGCCTGCACTGGCTTTGAAAGGGGCTTGAGCTGAGTTAAAAGTAGAATTAGCTGGTTGTTTATGTATCTAGAAAAGTAATGAAAGTTTTAGTACCTGTGGACTATCTTGCGGTTTAATACATTCAATTTGCCTTGCTTCTGACAGACTGTCAAACTATCTTATTTGAAACTGGAGGTTTATGGGTGCTTTGGGGTTAAAACAGAGCCAGCTCAGTGTTTCCAGGCAGATGCACACCATGCAGTCGCTGCCCATGGTGACACTGTTAGCTCTTCTTCCCCGAGAAGCTTTGCAGTCTGTTTAGCAGCGGCAGGAGCTGGACAGGGCTGTTGTGCTCAGGTTTGAGCAGAAATGCTGGGTGTGGAGTGCCGTTAATTACCGGTCCAGGTTTTGCTTTCACTTTTGGCGAGTTACGGTTTTGTTTCTGGCTCAGGGAGCTCTGCAGTGGCCCAGCTGTGCCAGCTGTGCCAGCTGTGCCGTGCCCCTGCCCGCCCTGGGGTGCTTCCAGCTTTGGGATGGGGGCAGATGCAGTGGCTGAGTGCAGGAGCCCTCCAGGCTGGCGTGTGCCACAGCTCAGCAGAGATTAAAAAACATCTGAATTTGCTGGCTTTTGAACCAAGTTCAAGTCTAAGTCTCCACTGTAAGCTTTGGAAGAAAGAACCCCTTACATGTAGCTTGACACCACATCTGCACTGGGAGCCCTGTCGCTGGTGGCTTGCCCTGACAGTGACAGTCCCTGTAGAAACAGGATCCAATTAGAGGCAAAACTCCCCAGTTCCTTTGTGTCGCTGTGAAATAATTGTTCTAAAATGAATCTAAGTGTGTACAAATTGTATTTTGGGAGAGTTAATTACAAACTGTGTGGTTCAGGGATTTAGTGCAAGAAGAGGAAGAACAGTTGATGGAAGAAAGGAAAAAGAGAAAAGAAGACAAAAAGAAGAAGGAAGCTGCTCAAAAAAAGGTATGTGGAGCACTGAGAAGAAAGCCCTGTGCTCAGAGGTGACTTCTTTCATCACTAGCAAAAACTAGTGTTTTCTTATTAATTTAATGTTTTAAATTTAACTGTGCTGTCAGTTATTTAGAGCTAGCTGACATGTTGAACACTGGAACTGGCTCTGTGTAGTTTCTTGCAAAACTAAATTTTCATCTGGGGTGACCCTTCTTTTTCCTGGTGGTCAGATGAGGCAGTCTCAGGTGTGAAGCACCTCAGTGTTAGTGCCTTTACTGAGTAGAATAAAAATGCCATTTTAAGGTGGCCTTCAGCTGCATCCCTATTTTAATATATGTTCTTATTCTTCACTATGGAAACATGCCACGAGAGAATTTGTAGTGGGGAATACCAGTTTCATAAAAAAGAAAATATTGACAGCAAAGATGTTTAGGAATGGCAGCGTCACAGAAATGCTTGTAAATACTTCAGAATCCCTGTTTACTGACACGATCCTCATCATGGCTGTTGATTCTAGCATTGACCCTGAGCTCGAGAGGGGCTGGTAAATGCAGTTTTTAGACGTGTCCATTCTGGAGGAGCAGGGGGAGCCTGCTCAGCAGTTCTGGTTCCATTGCCTGGTGCTGGCTGTGGCTCCAGGAACACACTGGTTTGTTTCACAGCCACAGCCTTGCCAGCAAAACCTCCCAGGCCCTGATGGAGCCTGCAGGAGCCCAGCCCAAACATGTTCGTTGTGTCCTCTTGGGCACCAGCCCCTTGGCACAGAGGGCAGCAGGAGCCCTGGCTGTGCCCCTTGCTCTCCAGGGTCTCTTCAGGTGCTGTAGGTCATCAGGAACAGCAAAAAATGTTCTGAAAAGTTCTGAGTTCTCATGCTGAGGAGTTGTGTCACAGCTGGGCAGGGGCAGAGCACAAACTCTGCAGAGGAAGCTCTGAGCGTGCACAGGCAAGGCATTTTATCCTGTGATAAACTTTTATTCAAACAGATCTCTCCTCTTGGCCACAGTACAGGTGTAACCCACTGAATCTTGCAAATGGAAGGCTTGAAGCTTTGGCATTTGCTCTCTTATTTTCCATTTCCAGGTCGCTCCCCCTGCCCTGCCCTGTTCTGCAATAAAAGTGGCAGCAGCTCTTTGCTTCCAGGCACAGTTTTTAACTCGCTTAAAACATCTTAATTTGCCAGTTTAATTTGGTCTGTTTCATGTAGTTATCTTTCAAATTAATTTTGTCTTCTATAACATTTAAACAGCTTTTTAAACATAAGGAATAATAGGCCTGGGTTGGTTAGAGAGAGGCTTCTGAAGTAGATAATTAAATAACTTGAAACCATTTAAAAAGAGGGAAGTCAAAAGCTGATGTTGCTTTATGAAGTGGTATGTGTACATGTGGTTTCTCTCTTATCTGCACAAATCACTGACACTTCTTTTTTCTTGTTCTAGGCCATTGAACAAAAAATCAAAGGTAAGTTACTTTGCAGTTAGTTCTACTCTGTGTATTATTTCTGGGGTTTTAAATACGTTGAACCAAATGTTTCACCTGAAATCTCCTCCCAAAAGTGACAGATGGGACCCTTGAGACTTCACTGTTTCCAAAGTGACCACAAAAGCCTAGAAGAGTAACAGCAAAGGGTTTATCCAGGGGTTGGAGTTGCTGATCTGCCTGTTTTCCATTCTTATTTACTTACAGAGCACCAGGCACAGACACAAACCTGGAGTTCCTTCCCTTGCTTGCCTTTCCCTTCCCCGTTTTTGCTTCATTTGAAAAGTGATCCAACACTTCAGAATCACTGTGTGTAGGATGGATCTGTTTGAAACTTAATTTACAGATATTCAGAGTGCAGCTGGGGTTGGGGACACGTGATGGATGAGTAATTCATGTGTCCAGTTCTGACTCCTGCACGTAATGATCAGGATGCTGGCACCCAAAAGCTGTAATTTCAATATTCAGGGCCGGGGGGAGCACTGTGGTTTTCTGGGTGTTTGTGGGGTTTGTAGGGACCTGTGTCCCAACCACCTTCCAAAAAGGGGAAAAAAGATTCTTTTCACTTTCTCTTGAGCTGGAGCTCCTCACCTGCTCGTTGGGAGGCGCACAGTAACTGCTGGGGTGACCATGTGGACTGCCTGCTGGAGTTTCCTGGCACCACTGGTTTAATTTAACACTTACTGGGGCAGTGGCAGGTGCCCCAGCCCTGCTTAGCAGAGGTGGAATTCCTGCTGGAAAAATCAGAAAGTGCTTGCAGGCTGCTGGGGCTGGGGCAGGGGGCTGGCAGAGGCCACGCTGTGCTGGGAGAGGCAGGGACACGAGCGCCCGTTCCCAGGGTGGGATGTGCCGGGAGGGGAGCAGGCAGGTGTGCTCAGGGGGGCTCTGCAGCACCCTTCCCAGCTCTCAGGAGAGACTCACAGCTGGTCTGGCCTTTCTGAGTGCAGTGTGTGTGCTCTGGTGGGTGTGCTTCAATGGGAACAATACCTGGATTGAGGAGGGGCAGTGGATTTGGGGTGGGGAGGATGAGGGCAGCCGTGCTGCCGGCAGCGGGACCTTGTCCTGCAGCATGGCTTGGTTTGGGAAAAGGGATTGCTGGAGGCAGAGGGAGCTGCAGGAGGCTGTGCAGCGTTCCTGGAGCCGCTGGCAGTGGTGGAAGCTGCTGTGTGTGTGTCCCACCATCCTCTGAGCTGCATCTGGCTGGCCAGGGGTCCCCCCCTGGGGCCACTGGGAGTTCCAGGTTTGTCTTTGGGCACAGGACAGCAATTTAAAATCAAACAAATTAAATAAAATTGCTGGAAGACTGTTAT
Source organism: Motacilla alba alba (assembly GCF_015832195.1). NCBI lineage: Eukaryota > Metazoa > Chordata > Aves > Passeriformes > Motacillidae > Motacilla > Motacilla alba. Next base: position 15,968,827 of record NC_052029.1, read on the forward strand.
AATTAATAAATATTCTTCATTTGTTTTTTAGCATGCCCTTTTTCAGGCAGTGCATGGAATTGTGTTTGAATACAGGCTAAGGGCTGGTTTTCTTCTCTGCCCTCTGTACGAGGCTTCTGGGGTCATAGACCAGATTTAAAGAATTACGGAAATGTCTGGGTTTGTTCTGAAGTGGTAAAACATGCCTGACAAGACAGTGAAGAAGGAGAGTGGCAGAATACTTTGCTGTGTAATAACGAGCTCTTGGTGTGCCCATTTGACCCGGGCTTGGGCATCACATCAGGGCCGAGGCTGCACAAGCAAATGGCTAAAAATAGCATGAACCAGGGGGGCAGGAATTCTGCTTGGGAGGCCACCCGGTGGGAATCTTCATGTGGAATGAAAATGTCTTTCTTCTGAAGGACAGAGTAATTAATTTTTTTTTTTTTTTTTTTTCTGCTTTGGGGCTTAACATTCATTGATGCAAGTGTTAAGTTCCTACTTGATTATGTTATTATTTAAAGGGTATTTTATAAAGTTCAGCAGGAATTTGGAGTTGTCAGAGAAACATAAACTGGCAGTGCTGTGGAGTAAAAGACGTCACGAGATGCAGATACACAACTTTTTGCTACAGTTTCTATAGGAACAAAATCCAAAGCTTGTGTTGCACATGGCTCTTGCCTTGTTTCACCAGTTTTGCCTCCTTGTGTTCAGGATGCAAATTAATGTTTCATTAGTTTCCAAGTTTCCATCACGTTAATGTCTTAAATAATTTATTCTGTGCATGAGCTGAAGATAAAATACAAGAGTATAGGATCTCTAAATAATTCAGAATTATGTGCCTCTTTCAGAAAAGAAGCTGGTTAAGTGCTGGGGGTGGGAAGGGAGGGTAGTTCTTGGTTTTAAGTGTAGTCTGGACAGCTCCAAACTGTTGTTTTAGCCAAGGAAGAAATTGCTGTTGTACCAGCTGAAGCAGCTCCCAGCGTTCATGGGAAATGACAAGAACCTGCCCAGGAAGTTCGTGGAGCCGGGGGTTTTCCTGTTCAGGATTGGGAGTTAAAGTAATGAGAAAGATGCTAACAACAAGGTTTCTGGTACCAGCAGCATTTTAATACCATGGTACTGCAGTCAAAAATGCACGTGGGGCATTCCTGTGGATTTCAGGGACTCTGACTTGCCTGGTTTGACCCAGCTGGTGTCATAAGAGGAGGGAAGAGGAGGTTGGAGGGACAGTTAGAGGCGAGTCTGTTAGTTGGTTGCAAAGTGGAAAGTTCATCTGTTTGTGCAGCAGCTGGCACGTCATGTGCCTCCCCAGTTCTTTTGTACCAGGTATTCTAGGAAAAAATAAGTACAATTTGAGTTCCTATTTGTTAAAAATACTGTCGAGTTGTCAGGTGCGGTGTTCCTTCTGGGATGGCAGAATATGTCCTTCTGCTGTGCTTGAAGTCAGAGCTGTTGGAGACAGACAAGTCAGTCCCTGATCCCGATTTCCCCAGGGCAGAGCCCTGCAGGCAGCCCAGCGCCCCGGGCAGGGCTGCTGAGCCCTGAAAGGAAAGGCAGCTTTGAGCTGGGCTCTGCCTGTGCCCAGGGTGGGAGCTCAGTGGGGCTGAAATGCCCTGGGCACACAGCTGGATGTGTTGAATGCCCTGGGCACACAGCTGGGTGTGCCAGTGGGGAAGCATTGATGAAATGCCCTGGGCACACAGCTGGGTGTGCCAGTGGGGAAGCATTGATGAAATGCCCTGGGCACACAGCTGGGTGTGCCAGTGGGGAAGCATTGATGAAATGCCCTGGGCACACAGCTGGGTGTGCCAGTGGGGAAGCATTGATGAAATGCCCTGGGCACACAGCTGGATGTGTGATGGGGAGGGATTTGTGAGCAGCCCTGGGCACACAGCTGGATGTGTTGAATGCCCTGGGCACACAGCTGGATGTGTGATGGGGAGGGATTGGTGAGCAGCCCTGGGCACACAGCTGGATGTGTCGAATGCCCTGGGCACACAGCTGGATGTGTGATGGGGAGGGATTTGTGAGCAGCCCTGGGCACACAGCTGGATGTGTTGAATGCCCTGGGCACACAGCTGGATGTGTCCATGGGGAGGGATTGGTGAGCAGCCCTGGGCACACAGCTGGATGTGTTGAATGCCCTGGGCACACAGCTGGGTGTGTGATGGGGAGGGATTGGTGAGCAGCCCTGGGCACACAGCTGGATGTGTCGAATGCCCTGGGCACACAGCTGGGTGTGTGATGGGAGGGATTGGTGAGCAGCCCTGGGCACACAGCTGGGTGTGTCGAATGCCCTGGGCACACAGCTGGGTGTGTGATGGGAGGGATTGGTGAGCAGTGCCCAGCGCTGGGCTGGCTCTGGCTGGGGCTCAGGGGAGCAGCAGGGGCTGGAGCGCCCGGCTGTCGCTGCAGCCCAGCAAGTGCCACTTTCATTGCAGAACAGAGTCAACTGAATTGCCCACTGAAACGGAAAGTGCTCTAAAAATAGCTGGGTGTGGAATTGAAATCTTTGACTCATATTTCCCACCTTGGAAACTTCTTATGCTTGTTCTTCTCCGAAGCGGAATGGCCCGAGCGCACAAACCCTGCTGGGTTTTGTCGGGGCTCTCGCCCGCCTGCCTGTGCTTTTCCCGACTGGAAAACCTCTCCTGCTAGCTCCTCGATCTTGGGGGTGACTGGAGGAATGCAGGGGACGGGCCCGCGGCCGCGAGCCCCGCGGGAAGGGCGCGCTCACCTCCGTGCGGATCTGCAGGGGTTAAAGCCTTGGCAAACACGAGATATTTTCCAGAGCAGCTCCGAGCTCACAGCTGCGGCCATTTTTCCACCACGAAAATTCTAGCACTGCATCTTACGTGTGTCAGCCCGAGAGCCGGGCTCGCCCTTGAGCGTGCAGCCCTGCCATGGCACGCCGGGCGTTTCTCGGGGGGCAGCTCCAGCAGCAGCTCCCGGGGGAGGCAGCGGGTCCCTGCCAGCCTGGCGCTGCTCTTTGTGCGGGTCAGCGCGGCGTCTGAGCTCTCTGCGCCAGGCTGGGGCTGTTTTCCGTCTGCATTAAAGTTACTCGAGCAGCTGCCATTTTTTTATTGGAGGGGGAGTGTGAGTCCCTGGGCCCCTGCTCCAGGAGGAGTTGGCAGGCAGCTCCTGGAGCAGTAAAATGACACCATGCTTCTCCTCCATTTTCTAATGAAATCTGCAGAGTGGGAAAGCAACACAAGTTGGAAGCGTCTTTCTTTGGAATCTCTCTGTAAACTGTAACTCCACCATCCCCTGCTCTGAGGGTTTGCAGCAGGTTTGTTCTTTATGAAAATCTGTCATTTTTAATGCTAGTTTCTGTAAACTTGCTGTTGCTAGTCAATTAACTGTGATAAACTGTGAGTCTGTTAATACTGTCTTTCTGCCTTAATACAATTCAAAATAAAATGCTGGTGTGTAGAACAAACTTTTATTAACAAGCAACTAGTCTAGAGCAAATTAAAAGACTAAGATAATGATTATGGGGTGCTGGAATTCCTAGTAGCCATATTGGAATAATAATGTGTTATTTAACCTTCTGAGAAGTTGTGGAGCAGAAAATGTTTGACGGGGAGAATTTTATAGCTTAAAACTTACTCTGTGGTTCTGAGGGAAGCAAAGGCAAGGGAATTCTGTTGTACTTTGGGTAATTTCAGTTGAAAATTACCATATAATTGTGGACTCTGTATATTCTGTAGCCTAGCCCTGGGACCTGGCAAATGTGTTACACAATTTGCTGCTATCATAGTAGATAGAATTGCCGTGTTTGCTAAGGAAACAAATGCTTAGATTATATGTGAAATATAATATTCATAAGCTGTTAGAGGAGTGCTGCTGGTGCTGTGCCTTAGGGCTGCCTGGGCAGCGAGTGCCTTGTTTATTTGTTGCACTCCTTGATAGCCAAAAGTGATCCGAGTTCCCGCAGGTCCTTTGGGGTCCGTTCTAACAAGCTTGGTCTTAAAGTAGCTTTAATTAGGAAAGCAGAGTGTTGGGGGTGCCCTGGGCATGCTGCTGGCTGCTCTGTCTGCGTGGCTGGGGGCTGTCAGATGGAAATGATTTCACTTTACCCCGAGGAGCAGGAGGGGAGGTGGCAGGGAAGGAGAAGTGGCTCAGTGTTACGGGGTGCCGGATGCTGTATGAAGATCTCTTCAAGCGAGGGTGTTTGTGTTTTCTGCTCAAATCAGCAGAAGGAAGAGGAGCTGGAGCAGTGCGTGTGTGTCCCTGCGTGGCCAGGGGCTGCTCTGGGGGCTGCAGGAGGGGTCTGTGTGCCACTGTCAGCCCAGCTCAGCTGCACTGGGCTCCGGGCTGTAAAGGCTCATCCTTGGAATCAGCTGGGGCAGCAGGCACGGGGAGAGCACCCAGAGTATGGTTTGGGCACTGCTTACACGGGTTGTGCAGTGTGAGCAAGAGTGCTTTAATTTCAGAGCTTGTTGCAGTACCTGGACCACAGAAAAGTGCAAAGTCCTTCTGCATGCAATTGTCAACAAATTCTCAGCAATTTGCTTAAATAGCACCTCCCCCCCTTCAGGCTTAGTCACTCTCAGTCACTTTCTTTATAATGCAAGAAATTTTAGAAGCACCAAATGAAATAGATTTGTTTAATATTATTTCCTACTTGTCAGTTCAGTTTTGAACCAGAAGTCAGAATCACAATTTGTTGTCTCATTATGTGCATCAAAATATTTTGCAAGGAACCAGTTCCCTTCCCTTAATACAGGGAACAGCTTAAACTGAGGAAATCTGAAGTGGTGGCTGTGATCTTTATCAACTTCCCAGTTTATCTAATAGCCTTTCAATACCTTCTGTTCCCTGTGCTCTGTACAATAAATTGAGTTGTGTCCTGGCCCTTGCTGCTCAGTTCTGTCCCTCTGCAGTCAGCTGGGTCCCTGCTGTGCCCGCAGGCAGCTGGGGGCCCTGGGAGGGGCAGCTGAGCTTGGGTGTCCTCACCCTGACACTTCTGCCCGCCCGTTTGTCAAACAAGGAGGTCTCCAAAGTTTTTCTGTTCTGCTTCCCTTAAGCAGCCAAAGTGCAATATTCCATTAAAACACAGCTCAGATGCTGGTTCTTCAGTGGCTTTTTATTCTATTTTGTGTTTTTCAGAGTATGTAAAGTGGAAATAAACAGAGATTATATCATAAGTAACACTGACAACATTCAAATTGATTCCTTAAACAAAAGCTCAAGTTTGTTTTTGTTTTTTTGTACTCCCATGACTCAGTTCCTGAAAGTGAATGACAAAATGGTCTTTAGACATGTCTAAAAGGTTTTAAAAGCCCGTGAAAATGACATTCTCAGTCGTGCAGTAACGTTATTCCTGGTGCTGAGGGAGGTCATGGTCGAGTGTTGAGGTATCTTGAGAAGTTGCACAATAAATATTGATACATGGGTATCTCATCCAAGGAGTTTGAAAAGTTCATTAACACACCAGTGCAGCTGGAGGGACAGAGCTGCCCTGCAGCTGGAGGGGTGGCAGCAGCAGCAGTCCCACGCCAGGAGCTGAGCTGGCTGCCTCCCCGTGCCGGGGATGTCTGGGCTTGGTGTGCTCCCTGTGCCCGTGGTTTGACCTTCCCCTCGCCCTGCTGGGGCCGTGCTGTTGGCACTGGGATCCTTTGGAGCTGCACATTTGGCATTTTCCCAGTGCCAGCGCTGTCCCACCAGGCTGTGTGCAGCGTCCCCGTGCTGGCAGCAGGCACCTGAGGGCATGGGAGACTGTCCCTTGGCATGCTGGGCTCGTGAAAGCAGGGAGGCCTGAGCAGCATGTCCTGTAGGTGCTGTGTGCCCCTTGTTCTATCAGGCCAGGCCAGAGCAGTTTTCTGTAGGTAACTTAAATGGGAAACTTAATTTTTTAATACTTAAACATTTTCTAAAGAAAGGTTCAATGCTGAAATAAACTGCATAGTGCTGATTTGTCAGCAAAGGCTGTAGAAAGCTGGTTTGCAGCATCCTGTAACTGAGAGAGCTTGGTCAGGAGTGATAGCAAGGCGTGTTCCTGCTTCCAGGTCTGTGCCACGAAAGCGTGTCGTTGAGGGATAACAGAGCTTTTCCTCGGGGATGAGTTACAGCTTGAATCAGGAGAAATGCTGCCATTACCTCATAAATAAACACCTCTAATAATATTGACTTAGTCTTTGACTTTTTGAGTTGCTGCTCACATGAATAACTTTGTCCCACTTTCTTTTTCCTGGGGGTGGGGGCAGTGCCAGAACAAACCAAGACCAGTGTGAGCCAGCCCCAGCCTGTCACCTCCAGCGGCACTTCCACAGGAACCAGCACTCCCAATAATGCCAAGCGGGCCCCAGCCAGCAGCCAGCAGCAGCCCTCGCCTCGCTACCCTCCTCGGGAAGTACCACCGCGCTTCCGACACCAGGAGCAGAAACAGCTTCTGAAGCGGGGGCAGCAGTTACCCGGGATAGCTGCCAACCTGGGATCCACTCCCAAGGCGTTCAACGGCCAGGCAGGAGGCAGCACTGGCACCAATAACCAGCCCGTGGCCAACGGAGAAGTGCCCAACAGCAGCAAAAAACAGCCAGGTGAGGGCAGCTACCTTGTTTTGCTTCAGCTAGAATGGAGTTCCGGCATTCGGTTGTCAGGGCAATATTTCAGGCGGCAGTATTTGAGCTGGCACTGTAAGCTGCAGCCTGAGGAGATCCTTTCCCGTGTCACAGCTTGGCAGTGAGTGTTGCAGGGTGGTTGGCCTCTCTGGGCAGGCTGCACTCTGAAGCCCAGCCCTGTCTCGGTGGCTGGCTCTTGGCAGCAGTGGGTGGCACACGGTGATCCAGTGTGGCCTCTGCTGTGCTGCACCTTCCCACTCTGTGTCCTCAGCATTATCCCAGCATGGCCGTGGCACAAAGCCCCTCTGTTGCACCCAGGTTTGGTGGACACATCCCAGAAAGAAGGGTCTTCAGGACCCATCCAGAGATGGGCTGGTCCGCAGCCTGGGCAGCAGGGCAGGGGAATTGTGCCCCATCAGGTGAGACCCCACCTGCAGAGCTGCCCCACCCTGGGGCCAGCACAGGGAGCTGCTGGCCCAGTCCAGAGGAGACACCAGAGGCATGGAACAGCTCTGCTGGGAGGAAGGGCGGGGGGAGCTGGGATTGTTCAGCCTGGAGGAGAGACCAGGGGTCACCTAATTTTGGCCTTCCAGTACCTGAAGGGAGCCTCCAGGAAGGATGGAGAGAGACTGTTTACAAGAGACAGGGCACAGGGAATGGCTTCCTGCCAGAGGGCAGGGCTGGATGGGATACTGGGAATTAATTCCTCCCTGGCAGGGTGGGCAGGCCCTGGCACAGGTGCCCAGAGCAGCTGGGGCTGCCCCTGGATCCCTGGAGTGTCCCAGGCCAGGCTGGATGGGCTTGGAGCAGCCTGGGACAGTGGGAAGTGTCCCTGCCATGGCAGTGGAACTGAGTGGTCTTCAAAGCTCCTTCCAGCACATTTCTTTATGTGATTGAGCAGAACCTTGAGACTTGGCTTTCATTTTTAACTTCATACCTGGAGATCCAGCCAGGGTACAGCTTGTTCAGGATGTCAGAATTGTCTTTTATTGTCAGGTCAGAGTTTTGCTCAATTTTTTTCACCTGAAGCTTTGTTGTATTACATAATGAGTCCACTTTCACCTTTACTGCTATTTAAGTTCAATCATATTTTGTTATTTTGATTTGTGATGCATTCCTTCAAATAGCCTTTCAAGTCAGGTGAACCTGCCTGTTACATGTGTAGGGTGTTCAGTGACTGCACTAACATGCAGCTCTGTTAATTTTACAGGACATTAATGTAGTTTATTTTTGTCTGGAAAAAAGTAACTTTCTGTGAGGGATCTAGCTTTTCAAAGGGATTTGGTATTAATGCATGCCAATGCTTAATACTGTCTTATTTTTATACTTGTATTTACATTTTGATGTGCACGTAGCAGTGATGATGTAACGTTTTCCCACAAATAGTTCTTCTGTGACTTTACTGAATTCCCAGTGTTTCTCAAAATTAGTGTTTTATAGACTACAAAGAATGTGACTCTCGGTCCCTTTAGCAAAAAAAAAAAAAAAAAAAAAAGAGAAAAAAGCCCTGAAAATAACCTTGATATTTCAAGTTGAGTTAAACTTTGTGCTGTTCTGATTACTGCATCTTGAAGAAGCAGGATTTAAAATGAAAGTAGACAAAGCACTGGAAGCAATTCATCCATGAGTCCTTGAGGAATGTTTCCCATATTATTTTTATACTTTCCAGTATTATTTCTGTAACATACTGATAGAACTCTTTGCCATTGCAGCAGGTAATTTTTAAGTGGCTAATTTTCTCTGCTTCGCCTGTGTGCTGCTGTTCTGTCCACAGTGATGTTTAAAGTTCCCTTTCATTAGGGTGAAAGCTTTCCTGCAGCATGTGTGCTCTACTGGTCAAGGTGTGTAGCGAGGTGATTTAAATAAGAGTGGTGGTTTAAATCAAAATTCACACGTAAACCAATTGAAGCAGTGTTTCTGCTTGTACAGCCTGAAGGCGTCCCGGCTGTGCGCGGAGGATCTGTGTGCTGTTCTCATTGTGCTCCTGTGAGCACCAGCCCAGCACTGTTAGCTGCGTTCCCGTTTGTGTGCTGCACTTGCCCCAGGTGTGCTCGGTGTTGTGCTGCTGTGGGCAGTGCCAGCAGGTGCCAGGGCTGCCTCCCTGGGGCAGGCTGTGCTCTGAGCAGCACCCCGCTGCTTTGGGAGCTGTGTCCAGCCAGGCTCAGGATCCTGCAGGGAGAGAGGGCTTGGCCAGGTCGCTTTGTCACCTGAGGAAGGTGTCTGTGTTGGCTGTAGCTCCTGCCAGAGCTCTGTCCCTGTCACCCTCTGCTCTGTGAGTCCCAGCAGAGCCCAGAGCTGCCCTCTGAGGCTGGGCTGAGCTCTGTCCCTGTCACCCTCTGCTCTGTGAGTCCCAGCAGAGCTCAGAGCTGCCCTCTGAGGCTGAGCTGAGCTCTGTCCCTGTCACCCTCTGCTCTGTGAGTCCCAGCAGAGCTCAGAGCTGCCCTCTGAGGCTGGGCTGAGCTCTGTCCCTGTCACCCTCTGCTCTGTGAGTCCCAGCAGAGCTCAGAGCTGCCCTCTGAGGCTGGGCACTCGGCTCTGCTTTCTTGGTGCCCTGTGTGTGCCTGGAAGGTCTCCTCCCCTGGAATGACCAGGAATAACAGCTGCTCTGGATGTGCTGTCATGTTCTTTCCTAAACACAGACTAGATGATAGTGGAAAGGCAAATGATTTTTCTGTGCTAGGTTTCTGTTTCAAGCTCTGGTCGGGTGCTGGTGACGTGGGATGGCCCCGTCCAGCAGGGCTGATGTCTTCTGACAGCTTTGTGTCTGAAAGGAAGAGCTGTTGTCATTTGCCTGTCTCAGTTTCACTCACTCTCCCTACTTCCTCTTTCAGCCTCCACCAGCAGCTCCAGGCACTCTCTGTGTTACCTCTGGAGTCCAAAATCTCATGAAATTTGAAAGATCTGTAGGCTGATTGCATAGACAGGATATCCACGGATAAACCAATGGCTGCTGGGGTTGATCTGTATTTTAAGGCGAAAAGAAAAACTGTGGCCTCAAGAGTTGAAGTCGGAATTGCTGGAATTGGGAATGGCTGTGGGTTTGTGTGTAATTCCTGAAAGGATTTCTCCCCAGTTCAGCTGTGGTTGGAATGCTTTGTAAAAGCCAGGTAATGCAGGCAGATACTGCTGAATTTAAAGTCTTCGATTGCCCTGGGCACACAAAGATTTTAAGTCGTTGGTATTGGAGAATTTTATCAGTGGTCTAAACCCCATCTCTTTACTTGTGTTCTGTGTGAACAGTTGTCTCCTGTTTGGAAAATGAGCGTGCTTTGTCTAGAAGTAAGGCTGAAGAAGGGATAGGCCTGCGGGCTGGGTTTTTCCTGCTGGTTTTAGCACATTTGGCATGTTGTTTTAGTAGAGACACATAAATGAAGCTCATGGCTTGTAGTGCTTCTGAAACAGATCCAGGCCGGTGCCAAGATGGTTATTTTTAGAAATCTGCCTGAGTAGCTCTTTATCAGGACACTTTCATTCCCAGATTAGTTGTTGTCTTCACCGACGTGCCCCATGTGCAAACTTCACATGAGGGGCAGGGCTGATTGCTGCCCTGGTGTTTGCTCACCTCTCTCTGGAACACCTTGGGATAACCAGGTGGCTGTTCCACGATGAAATTATTTACATCACAAACTGAAGTATTTCCAGCAGTAACTGCTTTGGCTGTGGCCAGAGCAGAGCAGGAGAGCAGGACCGGGCTCCTGGCAGGGCGCCGGTTTGGATTCCTCCCACCTGCCCTTGTCCTGGTCCATCTCACAGCAGAGCCACAAAGTTGTGTCCCAGCCGGAGCCCTCGGGAGCAAAAGGTGCCTCCTGTAACCTGGGGGTGGCTCTCGGCTGTTGGGGAGCCAGGGAAGAAGGGAGCAGTTGGGATTTGCAGTTAGTGCTGATGGAGGTTGCATTCATCAGGGGAGCGTTGCCTTCAGTGTAGCAGTTATGGTCTCCAGTGTAGAGTCTGTGGGTTTGGAAGATGAAGTTTGGTTCTGCACGGTTCCTGTGGGGCACAGGGGAGGAGCGGGATGTGCAGGGGGCAGGTGATGGATTGTTGTGCACGTGCTTAGCTTCAGTCAGAGCTGGGCCATCCTCAGATGCTGCTGTTTGCTCACTCAGGCAGCAGAGTCCTGACTTGGAGTGGAGCACACGTGCTGTTCAGAGAGGGGAGAGGAACTCGCTGAAGTTTCAGGGCGGAAAACTTCACTGCTTCACTGCTCACCTTCTCAGTCAGTACAGTCCAAAATGAACTGGTTGTGGTTTCACTGACTATATCCTCTTTTTTGTACAAATCAAACTTTTAAGGACACGTTAAATTGGTTCATTAAATGCCAAATGTGTAACAAGTAGGTTATAGTTGAAATGTGTCACAAAAGCAGCAGAATTGCTAATTCTCACATCCCCGGGCTGCGTTTGTTGCCGTGTCCCTGCTCCCTGTGTGGGGATGATTCAGAGCAGACAGTGAGACTGAGCTGGCTCTGAGAGAAGCCTGTCCTGGAAAAGGGTCTGAGGACTGGCTTTGCAGCAGTGAGTGCTGGGGGACTGTTCTCTCATTTGCTGAAGTAACACTTCTGTGATTTTCTTGCTTTTTTTTTTGTAGGCATGCCTCCCATTCGGGACTTGGTGAGCCACTCCCCTAACCAGTCAGGTTAGCTACTTCCATCTCACCTGCTTTTGCACTACGTGTTTGTGGTGGTTACATGTTTCACACAATTTTGTCTGATTTTTTTAATTATTATTTTTATTTTTATTCTTTGGCTTATGCTTTTCATTGGCATGGGTGTGTGAATGATTGCAGTATACTTTCTCTGTGCCATTGCATACTAATTTGGTTTAACATTTTTAATTTTCTAATTAAGTCAGAATTCATACTAAGAGTTTTTGTCACCTTAGCATTAAGATACTGGGGTTTTTTTTTACGTTTATGCTTCCATGCTGACTTGCCTCTTATGGTATTGAATAATCTGTGCAAGCTTGTGCCTCCTATCAGAGCCGTGTCACACTGTGGAGGAAATCATGTCCTGATTGTTTGCTGAAAGCTCAGGACTGTATTTACTAAAATGCATCTGTTCATAAGGCCCAAAGGTGCAGTGATTGGCAAGGTATGGTATTGACAGTCTGTGGGTGCCAGGTGTGCTGGAGCAGGAAAAGGAGGCAGAGGGTGCAAGATTCAGGTATTTTAATTTACGCTTCTCAATCCTGTTTATTTTAGCCCGTGTGATGACAAACTGCTTTTTAAAATGCATACAGTTTTTTTGCAAATGTTTCCTGCAGGGTAACTCATAGCTGGAAAGCATTAAATTAAAAATTACTGAAAGCAATCTTAGCGGATTACAGAATTTTAAGAAACTCGGGTTTGTGTAAATGTTTTTTTGTCAAGGATTTAAGCAGCAAAAGTTCAGTTGCAACTTTAAATAGTTTTGGGAAGAAAAGCAAGAGTAGGCTGTTCTGGCTCCCTGCGCTGTGCACCAAATGCAGGGTGTTGTCACATGTCATTTTTCAGTTTTGAGGGTGTTCTGTGGTCTCTGCCAGATACAAAAAGTCAGAGCTGGTGTCTGCTTGCTCAGGGTTTGTAGCCTTGGTCTCTGAAGTGCACGGGCTGGGGAGGTTCAGGTAGGAATGTTCCAGAGCAGTGGCTCCTACTAGACAGCACTGACACGTTTGTGTCCAGGAGAAGGACTGTTGGTCTAAGTAGTTCTGTGTGTAATGGGAGAAATTCAGCTGAGTGGAAGTTAATCACTGCCTGCTGACTGTGGATGGGCTCTGCACAAAATTCGGGTAACAGAATTGGAATAAACACAGGCTTTCTTTATGTGTTCTGCTGCTGTGCAAATTAGAGTTTGTTTCACCATTTCCCTCTGACTTGTAGTCCTAACCTGTATCTCTCAGTTCTCAGCTGAACTCAGGCTGTTTGCCATCTGTGTGCCTTTGTGTTGCTTTTAGAAGGGACGCTGTTCCTGGGACGCTGTTTGTGTGACCAGGATCCTGTCTGTGCCGTTGCTCCTCTGGCTCTCAGGAGCGCACACAGCCCTTTGATCAGTCCCTCAGTGCAGGCTGAATGTCCTGTTCTAAGATACCGGGGTGAGAGCTGAAACCTTGGAGTTTGTCGGGCAGTTTTCAGCCACGGCAGTGTTCCTGTGGTGCCCCACGAGCGGGCAGGCTCTGGGTTATGCTCAGCCCCAGCTCTCCCCAGGGTGGTGGTGGCTCTCCAGGGCTGCGAGCTGCCACACACCATCACAGAGCTCTGTCTGCCTGCCGAGGGCTCTGCTGCTCCTCCTGCTCCACGCTGCTGGGCCACCATCCCTGTTCCTCACCTTGCTGTGCCGGGGGAGGCTCGGCTGAGGAGCAGCGGGTGATCCCTGCTCTGTGCTGCTCCAGCTCTGGCAGCCAGGGTCTTGCACTCAGTTCTGTTTCACTGTAGGATGAGTATTTTAATCAATATCAATATATAATCAATACTGATATTGATTAAAAAATAATTGAAAACAGGCTTGTGCATCAGTGCATTCTGACAGCAGAATTTCAGATGGGTCTTGTGCTTTTTGTGCCAAGCTGTTGTTGTGTAGAATACCTTGAATAACTTGTACTGAAGACTCCTGTACAACATCTCTAACAGGGGTGGGAAGGCGTGTGTTCTCTGGCTACTGTCGCACAGCAGTTGGTACTGCTGGGCCAGGGCCATGTCCTCTTGGAATTTCTGCCTTTCCACATGTTTTCGGGTTTACTTAGTATTGTGGTTTTTAATATGAGTGTGTGTTTTAGAAAATAATTTCTTTGTGGTGATACAGAGTATACTTTTAAAAAATGTTTCTCTGGAAGAGAAAGACCTTTAGGAGTCTAAAGTTTTCTGGGTTTTGGTGAGAGCAGCTCTGAATGCTGGCAGGTGTTCTGGGCTGTGCCTTTGGGCAGCTGTACTTAGAGCTTCCTCTGTCACTTTCCATTACTGTAGTTTTAACAGAAGCAAAATAATAAGCAAAATAATTCCTGGCTTAATATCTTTATACTTTTTTTTTCCTCTTCTGCTTAATGAGGTAATAATACTAAACTGATAATAATGCTCTTGGGCTTTCCTTCTTCGTTTTAGATCTGAACCACAGTGGTCTAGGATCCCATTATGAAAATTCTCACTGGGGACCAGTCTCTTCAAATAGTGACTCCAGCACAAACTGGGATAAAGTTATCGTAGACGGCTCTGACAAAGAAGCATGGCCATCAATCACTGGCAGTGACCCAGAGCTGACTTCGGAATGTATGGACACTGACTCTGCCTCCAGCTCTGGGTCGGAGCGGAACCTCGTCATCATGGCTTCAGGGAGCACGGCGGGAGAGGGCGACGGCCTGCGCAACGGCCTCGGACATGGGTCTCAGAATAAGTTTGTGGTTGGTAGCAACAGCAATAATGTGGGCAATGGAAGTATTAATGGGCCGTGGGGGTTATCCCACGGGTCCATCATAAGCACATGTCAAGTTTCTGTGGATGCTCCTGACAGCAAATCTGAAAGTAGCAACAATAGAATGAATGCTTGGGGCACCATAAGCTCTTCATCAAATGGAGGGTTAAATCCAAGCACTTTGAATTCAAATGGCAACCATGGTGCCTGGTCCGTGTTGGAGAACAGTGGACATGCCCTGAAAGGGTCCGTGGGGAGTGGGAGTCCTGGCACAAGCATTCAGTGCAGTACCATAGGTCAGATGGCCAACAGCCAGAGTATTAACTCAAAAGTGGGTGGCTCGGCCCACGGTTCCTGGGGAAGCCTTCAGGAAAGTTGTGATTCTGAAGTAAATGGTACAAGGAATGTTTCATTCAGTGGGCAACCTCAAAACCTTAACACTGAAATGAATGGACCAAATAACACTACTAACTTTATGACCTCTAGTTTACCAAACTCTGCTGGTTCGGTGCAGATGAACGAGCTGCCCAGCACTGCAGGGCCCGGGGCCTGGCGCGTGAGCACAATGAACCATTCTCAGATGCAGGCCTCTCCAGTGGCAAACGGCACTTCCATCTCTCACCTGAGCAACGGCGAGGCCAAGGCTGGCGGCTCTTACGGTACTACCTGGGGTGCCTATGGTTCTAGTTACTCTGGAGACAAATGTCCAGGCCCGAACGGCCAAGCTAATGGTGACACTGTGAATGCAACTCTAATGCAGCCGGGCGGCAGCGGGCCTGGCAGCACTAACTTCCAGATCAACGGGAGTAAAGGCGCAGGGGTGTGGGAGGCAGGGACAGTCAGCTCCCAGAGCATGCCGTGGGGAAGCGGGAGCGCTGCGAGCGCTGGCGGCGGCAGAAGAGGATGGGGCAGCCCTGCGCAGAACACCGGCACCAACATCTCCAACGGGGAATGGAGCAAACTGCCCAGCAGTCAGCATTCCAATGAGGGCGTGAACGGCAGCGGCAGGAAGTTTACAAATGGATGGAAGTCTGCTGAGGAGGAGGAGCTCGGCAGCCAGAGTTCTGCTGCCTCCCAGGTGGCTGAGCAGAGCGGCACGTGGGCCAAAACAGGTACGGGGGACAGCGAGGGCAGCTCGGAGAGCACCGGGTGCCACGAGGACAGAGCGGCTGCGGAAGGCCAGAACCGAGAGAGGAGGAAAGTTGACCAGCACACGTTACTCCAAAGCATAGTGAACAGAACTGACTTAGATCCGCGTGTCCTTTCCAACTCCGGGTGGGGACAGACTCCAATCAAACAGAACACTGCCTGGGATACCGAAACATCACCGAGGGGTGAAAGAAAAACTGACAATGGGACAGAGGCCTGGGGGGGCTCTGTGACACAGACTTCCAGCTCAGGGGGGTGTGTGGATAGACCTAGCCCTAATAATGATACCTCATCTGTATCGGGGTGGGGAGATCCAAAGTCTGCTACGAGGTGGGGAGACTCCAAAGGGTCAAACAGCCAAGGGGGGTGGGAAGAAGATTCTGCTGCTACAGTAATGGTCAAGAGCAATCAATCATGGGGAAGTGGCAAAGAAGAAAAGTCATCCTGGAATGACGCACCGAAGATGAAGCAGGGATGGGGAGATGGACAGAAGGCCAGCCAGGGTTGGGCAGTGTCTGCTGGTGATAGCTGGGGTGAAAACTCTAGAAGTAACCACTGGGGTGAGGCAAAGAAATCCAGCTCTGGAGGCAGCAACAGCGACAGGTCGGTGTCTGGTTGGAACGAGCCAGGTAAATCAAATTCTGTTACTTGGGGAGGCAACAGTGCAACCCCAAACAACTCTTCAGGATGGGATGAGCCTGCCAAGCCTAATCAGAGCCAGGGCTGGGGAGACCCTCCGAAATCCAATCAGCCTCAAGTCTGGGGGGACTCGTCAAAGCCAATCAACTCTCCTGAGTGGAACAAACAAGATGTTGGCTCTTGGGGAGCCCCGTCTGCCACGAACAAGCCCCCGGGGTCGGGCTGGCTGGGGGGGCCGATGCCAGCCCCCGCCAAGGAGGAGGAGCCCACGGGCTGGGAGGAGCCGTCCCCCGAATCCATCCGCCGCAAGATGGAGATTGATGATGGAACTTCTGCTTGGGGTGATCCCAGCAAATACAACTACAAAAATGTGAATATGTGGAATAAAAACGTCCCTAACAGTAGCAGCAGTTCAGACCAGCAAGCACAGGTACATCCGCAGCTACTGTCTTCAAGTGCCATGTCTAGCAAGGAGAGCAGTTCGGGTTCTGGTAAGCCTGGCTTTTACCCACATTTACATTTTCCATTGACTATAAAGCTCTTTTTTAGTCTTGCTTCTTAGAGCAATAGTTTAGTTTCAAAGTGGAAAGGGCGCAGTGGCAATGAAGTACAGTTTCTGTTTGTTAAAGATATGAACAGCATTGCCACAGAGCATTGATGTGTTTGCACAGACTGGGGGAGCTGCTCTCGTTTTAAATAACTGCAGGGATAAGGGCTAAACAGCTCTGCTTGACTCCTGGGGAGTGGGATCACAGAGAAAATACTTAAAATAGTGTCTGGGGATTGAAATACTTTCCTGAATGATTCTAAACCAGATAAATTTTAATTTTGCCAATGAGCCTTCAAAAAAAAAGAAGCATATTGAGCTTCTGCAGGACAGAATGAAGGGTGATGAGTTTATAAGGTTTTGGTATCAGACTTTCTGGTCTTGTAGCTTCATGAGCAGTGAATAATGATTTTGGAGAGGAACTTAATGGGATAAAGGAAGTATTTTGTGCTATGTCTCTTTTTAAGTCCCAGCTGGGGTCACTTACATGTAATGAGCAGTTCTTAGCTTAATATCTTAGAAATTTGTATTATCAGAATGTAATTCTGTAAATACAAAATTTGTATTTTTGTGATTACTTTTATTAATGGAACAGCTTGCAGTTGTAACAGTGACCCTCACACAGAATGGAAGTATGTGCTCACGTGCTTTTTAGTGTCTGTTAAGCACATAGAAAAGGCAGAACACTTGAGTCTCGTTAGGTAGCTCTAAAGTCCTGCTCAGAACGATGCCAATAACTGCCCCTGCTTTGCAAAGGTTGGGGAGAGCCTTCTGCTCCAGCCACCACTGTGGATAACGGGACAGCGGCGTGGGGCAAGCCCATGGACACTGGTACGAGCTGGGGAGAGCCTGTCGGCGATGCAGGAGGCACCTCTGCCTGGGGGAGCACTTCTCTTGGGCAGCAGCCTCCAAGCAAGCCTGGTGAGTGCCTCAGCCTCTCTGAGAAGGGAGAATCCCTCTCTGGAGGGGTTTCCCAGCGTTTTTACCTTGCAGCAGGCATCGAGCTGTTAGGGGAGCTGCTACTGGGATGTTCACTGCTGGGCTTTTCCCACCACCAGGGCCTAAATCTATGCAAGATAGTTGGTGTGGAGATGAAATGCCATTGAGTGGCAGTCGTCAGACCAGCTGGGAGGAGGAGGAGGATGTGGAGATTGGAATGTGGAACAGCAGTTCCTCACAAGAAGCTAACCCCTCGCTGAACTGGCCGCCCTACATGAAGAAAATGCCCACAAAGGTGAGGAGCAGCTCGGGGCAGGGCTTGCTGTCATTTCTGAAAGCTGAGTCAGAGGGGATTGCTGCACTTACACATTACACTTTAATTCTCATTCTTAACACTCGGTGATGTAATTAAAGTCAGATCTGAGTATCACAGGAATTCCTTTCTGTTTTTAAGGGAATGATGAAAGGTGGAAATAAGCAAGATGAAACATGGATCAATCCATTCATTAAGCAATTCACAAATCTCAGTTTCTCAGTAAGTATTTGTCTCTGTCTGGCTTTGCTGCCTTTCCACAGGGCTTGTTACAATGTGCAGGCATTGAAATGCTCAACTGCCAAATGTTCATTTTCACTGTGGTTTTCTTTTTACTTGTGTTTGTCTCCCCTGTCACCCGTCCCTCTTCTGTGCATTCTCAGTGCAAAAAGACCTCTTTATTGATGAAAAGTGGCTTTGTAACCACTACCCATGTATTCATCCCGCAGCCTGATGCTTTACTGCATTTACCAGGGGTTCTGGTGAGGGAACCTGTTCTTGACTGGATAGCAACTGGAGGGAGGAAACACTTTAAAATAGCATCTGATTGTCTTGATTTTTCTTTCTTGCAGTTTTGAATTGTAATAATGTGCAGGAATCTCTTTGTTTTATCTTAAAAATATTTCTATTAGATAACTGTGATTTATTTTATTACTTCAGAGAGAATCACCAGAAGAAACCATACAGAGCAATAAGATGGACATGTCTGGAGGTAAGAACAGTAGAACTGAGCTGGGCTTTATTACTTTTTCTTCCATACTCTATTTTATCTTATATCCTTCTGTAAATTACATTTTTGAAACGATATGTAGTGTATATATAGCTATATATAGTTAAGGATAAATTTCCCTAAAGAAAAGGAATGTCCTTGCAGAGAGGAATATTTGTGTGAGTAATGCTGCACACAGAATCACCTGGTTGCTACAGGAATATTTGCCATGTGCTTATTCATATTTATATATGTTAAACTGACTTGAGAGGATGTTTTCAGGGTGTGGTGGGTTTGTTTCTTGTAATATAAATATCTTGATTGCCCTCAGGGCACCTCCACTGAGTATAAACAGAAGCACACAAATCCCACACTGGCTCGTTGGGTTCATTCTTGGAAACACGTGTTCAGTTCTAAGAACTAAATTAATGCTGAACAGTTATTTTAGAAATGTTTAAACCTGAGTGTAAAGTTACTTGGGAGCAGTTACAGTTTATTTGATTCCATTCACTGTTAGGATTTCTTTAGCAAATGAAAGATAATTTTTAATGCATTAATAACAGTATACTGTGATGATAAAATGTTTAACTAAAATTAATTGCAGCATTGTGGTTTTTAGTGTAGTTACTCTCTCCTTATTCCACTCCAAAATTGGGTATTTTCACTTTGGGGCTTATGGTCTTTTGGGTAAAGGAGTTGTTCTTTGGGTTTTAGATTTCAGTATTAATGTCAAGATATTTAAATTGTGGCAAGTTCAAACAATTATACACTCTTGGTTTTAAGAGCAAGTCATATCTGTGTGAAGCCTTGCAGAGTGTGTTGGTGCTGATTCCACGCCTCAGCTGTCTGCAGGCATTGGCACGGGGGGGGTCTGCTCTCCCTTTGCAGGAAAGCCCAGCGAGCCCCAAGCTGAGGTGCTGTGTGTGCAGGGGTGGGTTCCTGCCATCCCTGTGTGTGCAGGGGTGGGTTCCTGCCATCCCTGTGTGTGCAGGGGTGGGTTCCTGCCATCCCTGTGTCCTGGGGGTGCATTCCTGCCATCCCTGTGTGTGCAGGGGTGGGTTCCTGCCATCCCTGTGTCCCGGGGTGGATTCCTGCCATCCCTGTGTCCCGGGGTGCATTCCTGCCATCCCTGTGTCCTGGGGTGCATTCCTGCCATCCCTGTGTCCCAGGGGTGCATTCCTGCCATCCCTGTGTCCCGGGGTGCATTCCTGCCATCCCTGTGTCCTGGGGTGCATTCCTGCCATCCCTGTGTCCCAGGGGTGGGTTCCTGCCATCCCTGTGTGTGCAGGGGTGGGTTCCTGCCATCCCTGTGTCCTGGGGGTGCATTCCTGCCATCCCTGTGTGTGCAGGGGTGGGTTCCTGCCATCCCTGTGTCCCAGGGGTGGGTTCCTGCCATCCCTGTGTCCCGGGGTGGTTCCTGCCATCCCTGTGTCCTGGGGTGGTTCCTGCCATCCCTGTGTCCCAGGGGTGCATTCCTGCCATCCCTGTGTCCCAGGGGTGGGTTCCTGCCATCCCTGTGTCCCGGGGTGGATTCCTGCCATCCCTGGGGTGTGCAGGGCTGTGCTGCCCGGGGCAGGCTCAGCTCAGCTCTGCAGCCCCAAGCTGAGGTGCTGTGTCCCAGGGGTGGATTCCTGCCATCCCCAGGGTGCAGGGCTGTGCTGCCCGGGGCAGGCTCGGCTCTGCAGCCCCAAGGTGAGGTGCTGTGTGTTCAGGGGTGGATTCCTGCCATCCCCAGGGTGCAGGGCTGTGCTGCCCAGGGCAGGCTCAGCTCTGCAGCCCCAAGGTGAGGTGCTGTGTGTTCAGGGGTGGATTCCTGCCATCCCCAGGGTGCAGGGCTGTGCTGCCCGGGGCAGGCTCGGCTCAGCTCTGCAGCACGCTGCTGTTGCTGTGGCTGGGGCTGCAGAGCCCAGGTGTGCAGCCAGCTCTCTGTCCCCAGGGTTGCTGCAGGACAAGCGGCTGGAGATGGACAAGCACGGGCTGGGCGTGGGAGATTACAATCGTGTGGTTGGAAAAGGCCCCGGTTCTCGTCCCCAAATTCCCAAAGAGTCTTCCATGGATCGCGGTCCTTACTTCGATAAGGTCAGTTGGGTCTCTCCTCTCTGGGGACACTGCTGAGCTCCTCACTGTGTCCTGAGCAGTGACCTGTGTGCTCCTGAGCCTTCTGCAGGTGGTGCAGGGGGGCTGAGGGCAGGCTGGTTAATCCGTGGCATAGATCTGTTCTTGTTAACTCTGACACACACTACTAAGCACTCTCTGTGGCCCTTGGCGGTGCCGGTGACTAACCTGATCTCTTTTGTTTTCTGCCTATTTCCTGCTGGTGCTGGACTGTCCTGTGACTCTTCCCTTCTGCTCCTGCAATGGTTTCTCCCTTCTGCTTGCTTGCTGGCTGGTTGTTGCGCCTCGGTTTGTCTGTCCCATCAGGATGGCATTGTAGCAGACGAGTCCCAAAACATGCAGTTTATGTCCAATCAAAACATGAAGCTTCCCCCTTCAAATAATGCACTACCTAACCAAGCCCTGGGCTCCCTAGCAGGGCTGGGTATGCAAAGCTTGAATTCTGTTAGACAGGTAAGGCTGTGTGAATGTCCTTGGTGTGTTACTCGCAGCATTTAATGCCTTTTGATATAACATTGTAGCTGCTTGTGTAATTGATGCGTGTTTAACTTGTGATTGAGATGTGTGGGGTGGGAGAAGCAGCAGAAGAGGTTTTCTGTCCCTGACTGCCCGTCCTTTCCCCAGAATGGCAATCCCAGTGTGTTTGGTGTTGGGAATATAGCAGCACAGCCCAGGAGCATGCAGCAGCCTCCAGCACAACCTCTTAATTCATCTCAGCCTAATCCACGTGCTCAAGTGCCTCCTCCATTACTATCCCCTCAGGTAAGTGATGCAGAAAGCACACTGTGTATGAACTACCTAAATAGTTCTGTTAGTACAAACTATCTAATAGTCTGTTCTAATAGAACTATCTAAATGCTGCTTCAGAAAGTTGTTCCTTGTTTGTTGGTGTTGCTGATATTTATTCTGTAAATATCTGGGAGCATGTTAGGCTTGATGAAACCAGGAGGCATCTGTTGAGCAGAGGTTATAGTGTTCTGCAGGTTCTGGACTGAGTGGAGCTGTTACAGTTGCCCTTGGCCTGGTGTGTGTTGCAGGTTCCAGTATCATTACTGAAGTATGCACCAAACAGCGGTGGCCTGAGCCCACTTTTTGGCCCACAACAGGTAGCCATGTTGAATCAACTGTCCCAGTTAAACCAGCTTTCTCAGATCTCCCAGTTACAGGTGAGCAGGGGGCTGTGGTGTGTGGGAGGGTGAGGAGTGGAGCTGGTGTGAGTGCTGTTCTGACCCGGGCCTGTCTCGCAGCGGCTGCTGGCTCAGCAGCAGAAGGCGCAGCCCCAGAGGAGTGTGCCTTCTGGGGGTCGGCAGCAGCAGGAGCAGCAGGTAAGGAAACCTCCTCACTCTCACTTCCAGACTCTCCTGATAGCTGCTTTTCATCCTGAGCTGCATTTCTTGCTGTGGCTCGCACTGAGGCGTGCGGGGGTGGCCGAGTTGGGCAGGCTTCAGAGGAGGGACTGGGTGCTGGGGTTTGGCTGTGCAGGATGCACAGGGTACAGAGGTGCGTTCCATCCTCTTTCTCAAAACATGGAGAAGCTTTTGCTCATTGCTGTTGTAACTGCTCTGTTGTTTTTAAAGGGTCGATCTCTTAGTATGCAGCAACAGATGATGCAACAGTCCCGTCAGCTTGATCCAAACCTGTTAATGAAGCAGCAAACTCCACCCTCTCAACAGCAGTCACTCCATCAGCCCTCCATGAAATCCTTCCTTGAGAATGTCATGCCCCACACTACTCCTGAGCTGCAGAAAGGGCCCTCACCAATCAATGCATTCAGCAGCTTCCCTATAGGTGAGTGCCCGCAGTCAGCCAGTGTTTGTGTGACACCCAGCCCCGCTTCTCCCCCTGCCTCCTCCTGGAAAACGACTGGAACCCTGGCAGTACTTCCATTCTAGTGCCAGTAGCAATTCTGGGGGGGGTTACCCTTGCTCACCAAATAACTTCCCCAAGTGCACTCATTGCCAGTGAGTGTCCCTGTCTCAGTGCAGAGTACTTCACAGTCCTGAGGAATGACAGGCTCCTTTCAGTGCTCCTTCTGTCCCTGGATCCCCCGGGTGATACCGAGTCCTGATTCCTGGAGCTAAAGGACTTGGAGAAGTAGAATCTGTGCAAAGAAGCCATTGATGTAGACACATTTATTGGGATTTCAGGAATGCTTTCAGTGGCTCTAGAATTGCAAAGGTAGAGCAGTCACTTTGCCTGTTAGTGGTTTTGTCCAGGAAAGAAAGCTTTTGGCTTTGCATTTTTAAAGAACTGTTGTCTCATTAGGCAAACTGTCTGAACATTTATAAATACAAATATCTCCTGTTTCTTTCTCCCTGCATTTTCAGGCTTCTGTCCAATTTCTACTTCAGAAATTCCAGGCTTGTATATTTTCTTCTTACTTTAGGTCCCTTTTTAATGCTACCTTACTACAGCTGTTTACCATTTACCTCTGTTCCTTACCCCCATTTCTTTCCTCCCCTTCATTTTTGCTTTTCTTCTCTTTTATTCCAGTTGGGTCATTTCTGTTGGGCTGATTGCATTCTCACTGGCCTCTGCAGGGGAGTTTGTTCCTGGACATGCAGCTGAGGTCCCTGTGCTTGCAGGCAGAGTGGCACTGGCCAGGACAGTGCCACGCTGGGGGTGGCTTGTGGCCAGTCTCCAGTCCAGGCTGCTGCTTCAGAGCTGCTGGTGATGATTGGCATCACTGTCCAATTCTGCTTTCATTCAAAGGGCAGGGCATACCAAGGAAGTTTTTTAGCTTTTGGACACATTGCGTTAGCTCTAAGGAAAGGCATATTTCACCTTCTCACCAAACTCTGCACGGAGGGATTGCATCCTGCCCAGGCCAG
This sequence comes from Motacilla alba alba, assembly GCF_015832195.1. Classification (NCBI taxonomy): domain Eukaryota; kingdom Metazoa; phylum Chordata; class Aves; order Passeriformes; family Motacillidae; genus Motacilla; species Motacilla alba. Next base: position 15,991,989 of record NC_052029.1, read on the forward strand.
GCTCCTCTGTTCTCATTCCCTGAGCTGGAATTGTTGCATGCTGCCCCACAGCTGCTCTCACGTGAGCCGTGGCCCCGTCTCAGGAGCCTGCAGTATGTGTGAGGCTGCTCTGAGATCCCTCAGGACTGCCACGGGATGCACAGGAATTGCTTGGGGTCCCTCTGCTCAGCACACAGAGCCACCCTCAGTCCTCAATAAAGGCTTAAGGGCAGGAAAAGCCTGTTGCTGGAATTCTTCCCCCTTAGTGAAGAGCTGGGGCAGAGGGGGGCTGGTGTCAGCTCCCAGTGCAGCATGGTGGTGTCGTCGTGTGACAGGCAGCTCACCTTGCCCAGCTGTCTCCTGGAAAACCCCGTGGCTTTGTTGTTTTCTCTGTGTTCCCATAACACTGTCAGGAGACCCAGCGTGGTGAGCAAGGAGGTCCTGTTTCCATTTCAGGGAAGGGATTTGTCAGGATTCACTGGATACTCACCCACAGCATCCTTTTCTCTCCCTGACCAGTTCTGCAGTCACATCCCAATTCCTTGTGGAATTAAGTATTTCTGTTAATAAAAACAACCTTTATAGTGACTCTAACTGATATAACTAACAACTAGTACTGAGTATACTATAGCTAAATAACTAATGTAAAATCTTCCACATCAGGATAGGAAGAATTCCTTCTGGGAAGAGTGTTTAATGATGGATTATGTCCAGGGACTGGTATCCATCACTCAGCCCACACATGTCCCACACAGAGCTGTGGCAGAGCTGTGCCTGCTGGGGGCTGGCACTGGCCCAGTCACAGATGTGCCCCTCTGCCAGCTTGGGGCACAAGCTAACCCTTCCAGCCCTTCTCTCAGAGGTCTGCTCTCTGCAGCTTCTCCAAAGGTGGAAGGAAGGTTGCTGTGGTGCAGAGTTACTGCTCTGACAACAGCAGAATGCCAGAGGGGGGGTCAGAAACAGGATCAGCTGGACATTCCCTTTTTTTCTGTTTGAGCTATTGATAGTTGTTATATTTCTTAAAACTCCATCCTGTTCCGAGCACTTTTCATGGGGCATTTCAAGAGGAAGCTTTTCTGGCACCAACTCTTGCTCATGCCTTTAAGAAAAACAAACAAAACCCCCTCGAAAAGTAAACGAGTTTCTTTATGGCTGTGAACGTGCACTTAGAGCAAGAGGAAGCCCTCGCTCCCAGTGCTGAAGGAAGGTGTTTCTAGGAGACATTGGAGAAGTTCCCTGTGTCTCTGTTCTCAAGTTAAACTGTTGTGGTGGTTTGTTTTCAGAAAAGGAGTAAACAGATCTGCAGGGCTGGAAAGGTGCCAGGCAGAGTTGTGAGTTCAGGATTCTCACAGACTTGGAAAGGGAGCAGGCATGCCAAGGTCAAAAAGGGGCACGTTGTCCAAGGCCAGGAGAGCCTGGTTCTCCCAGGTATTGGAGGAGATTTGGGGTGGCATTGTCTTGATTCTCTGGCACAGAAGCATCTGAAGTGCAGACACAGCTACAGCAGGGCAAGGCCAGTTCTGTTTGCCCCCTAGTTTAGAGATTTACATTTTAGTTTCTCTTAACTTCCTAATGTCTTCTTCCACTGACATTTTTGCATGAGGACATGAGCTGAGAACTTGGGAGTGCTTTGCATTGCTCAGCTTAGCTTCTGTGTGCAGAGAGTTCCCTGGTTGAAGCGCTAGAATGTTCCTCAGCACCAGGGACCTGAAGCATGACATAACCATGGTAACGTGCTCTTCAGTGCTTTCTGGGCAGCAGAGGTGATGAGCAGAGGCAGGAGTTTGGTGTGTATCTCATGGGCTGTGTGTGCTTTCAGGAATGAACTCAAACTTGAATGTAAACCTGGATATGAGCAGTATTAAAGAGCCACAGTCTCGGCTGAGGAAATGGACTACAGTCGACAGCATTTCTATGAACTCATCCTTAGATCAAACCTCCAGCAAACATGGTATGTGCAGCTCTCCCTGGCAGCCTGGGCTTCTGGCTGTCTCTGCAGCCCTGCAGGGTTTGTTGGGCTGTGCCTGTAGCTCCTGTGTCACAGCTGCTGTTGTGCTGTCTGTGCCAGCGTGCTGCTTGTCTGCCACAGCAGCCACGGCTCTGCTGACTGTGCTCACAGAATGATCTTGTGATGAGATTAGTAGAAACATTCTGCAGAACTCATTTTTAACCAGACTTTTCTGTTACTGTGACTGTTGATACTAGCTTTACCTTAATCTCCAGTGGAATGCTCCATATATTTTTGAGCCAAAAGCTTGGTTTTCAAGTTTCTCTCCCACCACCCTTCTGTCCTAGGGTAGTTTTGGGGGATTTACCACATTCTGGGCATGGCTGACATTTTTACCGGCAGGTTTTGGTTATGAATGTCTGTGTTTGCATTCTAAAATTGGGGAGAGCTTAGAAGGGCTGGACTTGGTACCATTGCTGTCCTTAGTTTTAGAGGAGGTGAACTTGGTTGCCTCGTGTTTCATTCCAGTAATCAAGATTCATGTGACATTTCAGCTGTTTCAGTTGCTTGAAATCACCCAGTTAAAATTCGAGTCTATAGCCCGAGAATCTGTGTCTAAAGATAGTTATAAACGTCCCCAGTCTCCCGTTACTGTTCAGTCTCAGATTGTCGGGGTATTTTTAGGTGCATCAGCTGCCTTGCTGCTCTGAGCTGCCTCTGGTAGCCTGTAGTGGCCATTCCCTGCAGCTGCCCTGCTGAACCTGCCACTGTTGCCACAGGCAGTGCTGGTGTTGCTTTACCTGCAGGTGATGTTTTCTGACCAGAGCCAGGAATTTCTGTATCTCATGCAATCCCTGGCTCCCTCAGAACTCTAGCAGAACTGGCTTTGCTGTCTGGTAACTTTAAACCATTCCTTTCTCTGTCTCCAGGGATTTTTAAATTAATTTTTTTGCCTCCCAAGAACAGGAATAGAGTCTATAGAGCTTTGCAGTAGCTAAAGATCCTTCCCATGTTGTAGCTGTTTCTTTCACGAGAACCCTGTTAGTCAAGTGGGGTCCTACAGAATGCTCTCACCTCTGGAATTAATGCTTTACTGGGTTGAACGTGTGTTATTTGAATATATGTACTGTTTTAGTGAAGGGCTTTCATGGGGGATTATAGTTTTCTCCTGAATTACTCAGACATATTTCCTTTTGAGTTATACCCTCCTGTATGATCTCCAGTGTCACTTGGCATCACAGGACAGTGTGCTGCTGTATATTTCATGAATGATTTACAAGGGCATGATTTTATATGTATTTATATAGGCATATAACAACCAGCCATTAAAAATATTTGACTGCTATTTTTTTTTTTTTTTAAATCAGGTGCTATTTCAAGTGGTTTTAGGCTGGAAGATTCTCCGTTTGTTCCTTACGACTTCCTGAACAGCAGTAACTCTCCAGCCAGTCCTCCCGGCTCCATTGGGGACGGCTGGCCCCGTGCCAAATCGCCTAATGGCTCTAGCAGTGTTAACTGGCCCCCAGGTACAGCCCTGCCCTCCCTCCTGCCCTGGGCACCTTTCCTGGCCCCTGCAGCGCTGCCTGGGCAGGGGCAGCACCCACTGCAGGAGGCACCAGCTCTCAGCAGATGGAAATGGAGAGTGGCAGCTCTGTTGTACAGAGAGAAGTGCATCTGCCAAAGAAATCAGAAATTAAATTAATACAGTGGTGGCTAAATCAAGTAAATTAAATGCTTAAAGGGTTTTTGATTTTCAGTCATTAGGAGGTGTATTGTTTAGACAGCTGTTTCCTTTTTAAAAGTACAGTGAAAATAAGCTTCTTTCCTGCATCTGTATTCCTAGAGTTTCGCCCTGGTGAGCCATGGAAAGGTTATCCAAACATCGACCCCGAAACTGACCCTTACGTCACTCCTGGCAGTGTCATAAACAATCTCTCAATTAATACTGTGCGGGAAGTTGACCACCTCAGGGACAGGAACAGTGGTATGCTCAGCCTGCTGGGGAGCTGTGTGTAACCTTCCCTGTGCTGTGATGTTTACTGCTTGCTCCACTCCTGGTTTATCCCTGGTGTTTCCTCCTTGCTCCCCTCCTGGTTTATCCCTGGTGTTTCCTCCTTGCTCCTGTCCTGGTTTATCCCTGGTGTTTCCTCCTTGCTCCCCTCCTGGTTTATCCATGGTGTTTCCTCCTTGCTCTCCTCCTGGTTTATCCCTGGTGTTTCCTCCTGCTCCTCTCCTGGTTGTTCCCCTGCATTTGCTCCTTGCTCCCCTCCTGGTTTATCCTTTGGGTTTCCTCCTTACTCCCCTCCTGGTTTATCCCTGGTGTTTCCTCCTTGCTCCTGTCCTGGTTTATCCCTGGTGTTTCCTCCTTGCTCCCCTCCTGGTTTATCCCTGGTGTTTCCTCCTGCTCTTCTCCTGGTTTATCCCTGGTGTTTCCTCCTTACTCCTCTCCTGGTTTATCCCTGGTGTTTCCTCCTGCTCCTCTCCTGGTTTATCCTTTGGGTTTCCTCCTGCTCCTCCCCTGGTTTGTCCCTGGTGCTGTGCCTGTCAGGGCTGCAGCCCGTGCTTGGCCCGTGCTTGGCCCTGCTGCAGTGCAGGAGCTGTCCCAGGAGCGTGAGCTGTGCTGCTGAGGTCAGCTGTGCACGCCCAGGGCTTTGGGAGCAGCAGAGCCTGGGCAGCCCAGCCGTGCAGGGAGGAGGGTGTGCAAGCCCAGCCTGTTCATCCTGCTGCACTTGTGACGTGCTGTGTGCTGTGTCTGACTCTTCTCCTTGTTGCAGGGTCATCCTCATCTTTGAACACCACGCTGCCTTCAACTAGTGCCTGGTCATCCATTCGTGCCTCCAACTACAATGTTTCCCTCAGCAGTACAGCACAAAGCACTTCAGGTGATGGCTGCTTCTATTGTTCTGGTTCCTTCCCCTTCACGTGCTCCAGGGGGACCCTAGGTGTTAATAAAAGTAGTGCTGAGGTCTCACCAGCGTGGTAACTGCACTGATTTCAAAGCAGCAGTTTTGATTTTACCCTAATTTAGCAGCTTTTCTTTGCAGCAAGGTGATGGCTGCAGCAGCAGTGATGGTGGTTGTCTTTGGTGTCTTTTAGTAGCCAGAAACAGTGATTCCAAATCAACGTGGTCTCCTGGATCAGTCACTAACACCTCTCTGGCTCATGAGCTGTGGAAGGTCCCTTTGCCACCTAAAAGCATCACTGCTCCGTCCCGGCCACCTCCAGGGCTGACAGGCCAGAAGCCACCCCTGTCCACCTGGGACAACTCCCTTCGTCTGGGTGGAGGATGGGGAAATTCTGATGCCAGATACACCCCTGGTAAGGATGTCCCTGTGTGCCTGAGGGGTTTGTGGCTGTTGGGCTGGGCAGTCTGTCCCTGTGGGCTCAGCTGCACCCCTGGGCCTCAGCTGGTCCCCCTGTCCCCTGCAGTGCTGGGGAGGGCAGGG